>NW_026930869.1:0-42853 GCF_032062105.1 Saccostrea cuccullata
TTAAAAAACCTTTATCTTTGTACAAGGAAAGACTGTTGGATAATTACCTTCAAGATTGTAATGCTTTTTTCGAAAATTCAACAAAATGTTTTTTGTACAAACATATTGTGTGTGACAATTTTTCAAAAATCCATGTATATTTGACAAAACCTATTTATTCTATATTGAAGAAAAATATTACAAGAATAAGGCTTTCTTCCCATAACTTAAGTATAGAAGCAGGAAGATATCAGAAAATTGATAGAAGCAAAAGATTATGTCAATTTTGTAGTATTCACTGTATAGAAGATGAACATAATTTTTTACTTGAATGTCCTAATTATGAAACTTTAAGGAAAAAATGTATCAAACCATATTATTTCAGATCACCAAATATGTACAAGCTTACTCAGCTCTCATGATGTTAGGGTTTTAATTGGTTTAGGGAAATTTATTCTCCATGCCATGAAATTAAGAAATAATGAATAATATAATCCATATGTATTCATGTATTATATACTATAATAATAGTATTTTTTCATTTAAGAATTGAGAATTGGAAACATATTGTATATCTGTTATAAGAAACAATGAATAATATAATTCATATGTATACAAGTACTATATGCTATAATAATTTTTCATGTAATAATGGAGAATTGGAAATATATAATTGTATATCTGTTACAAGAAATAACGAATAATATAATTCATGTATTACTGAGTATATCATGCTATAATAATTTTTCATATAATAATGGAGAATTCGAAATATATTGTATATTTGTTGGTGTACCAGTATGGGAGTCAGGCAGATGGACACTAGGGGTTCCACCCCCCGCAGACTCTCACCTCTCGTTCATTATGTATATTTGTTTATATAAACTGATGAGCTCTTAAAGTTATTGAATAAAGAAAGAATTATATCAGTGAGATTAAATTTGACCGTTTAATATTAGAGGCAAGGTCGGGTCAAGATCATTACCTTTTTCCTGGTTACTAAGAATAAAGATTCACTGTTTCCAATTATGTGATCCCTACTTGTAATTCAAAAGACTGAATGTTTTTTTTTCTTTTTGCATAAAGAGATACTGTCATATAGGGCCTATAAGATGATTTTACCAAATTGTCATAGATAATTCAAATGAAATTTCACAAGTTGACTAATTGCAAGTCTACGAATTAAACGTGATCATTGACATAATCATATTTATAGTGCCAGGCACGTAGCGTCGTTTTTGAAAGTGGGGGGGCCAACCATAGAAAAAATTTTTTTACTTGCCTGAAAAAGTTGACAAGCAAAAAAAAAAAAAAAACAAAAAAACAAAAAAAAAAACGAAAATTAAAAGTTTGCCCAAACTCGAAAATCCTATTTCGTGGGGGGGGGGGGGGGGGGGGAGTGGGGGGGGGGGGGGGTAGTGGCCAACTATTTCAAAGCCAACTTACTATCACTTCCCAATTTTTTCCCTACAATCCTTGATATCACTCTACTATAGTAAAAAGTGGGGGGGCTAACCATCCTTTCAATGAACATTTACTATAGTAAAGGTAATGTTGTGGAAAAAGTGGGGGAGCCAGGTCCCCCTCCCCCTGGCCCCCCAGGATGCTACGTCCCTGAGTGCAACCTGTTTTCCGGAATTATGCGGTTTTAGCATTATGATTCTATGGTCAATAATACATGAGTATATTGATGAGCGGTTCATTCTACCTATTCCCACTTTTTAAAAATCTCAATTCCACCTATCAGGTAGAAAAAGGTAAAATTTCATGTGGGAGTAGGTGGAATTTTTGTGTAAACAAATAATTAACTATATAAACATAGAGACACTATATAAACAATGATTAATGAACACATGTTGGAATATAGGATAGCTAAATTTGCTTTTTAAAATTATAAATCAGACTTTTTTCTTAATATTTGAAGGAAAAATGGAAATTTTTAAGTGAATTTCATCATGCTTCCCCCGTTTCTTGTATTTTCTAAAATTCAGCTATTTAAATTCGTTTTTTTTTTTCAAATATTAATCTATTTATTCAATGTTTTAAAATCAATACATTAAAGTGGGTATCATTTTGTAAGACTGTGTTGAAAAATCCATAAAATAAAATAAATCATTCTTTTTATCAGTCTAAGATTTATTTTTTGGTTTAAAATGTACAAATTATAGGTAAATCTAAGATGGAATGTAATTAGTATATTTACTATAAAAACATAATTACTTTATCAAAACATATATTGTTATTCGCAAGTGGGAATAGGTGGAATTGGGATTTTTTTAAAAGTAGGAATAGGCAGAAGACACCTGATCAGCATGCATGCGTTAGGCTTTTCAACTTTTTTCAACTTCCCATCTTGTTCAGGGTACACGAAAACGAATTCAATTGTGATAGAACAATTGACAAATTGTGATGGAACAATTGACAAATTATGAAATTATTATTTACAATTTACAAATTTTAAAAGGTTAAAATGTGTACATTTTATGAATTATAGTTGGAATTTTGATCCCTTTGGCTTTCCATACAATTCAGTATTTAACGGGTCATTAAATGTCCTATGGAGCATGTTTATACAATAACACGCATTGACATTAGTCTCGTTTTCCCAGACTCTTCGCTCTCGAGACTTTGCCCGAGCGAGAGTATGGTCTGATTCCTATTTATTTTTTGTACAGTAATTTCAAATCGAGGCTTACCGAGAAATCGGTATGGATTTTCATTGGCTGATACATTCTCTTCGATGCTAAGATCTATAATCTTTAAAAAGTCAGAGGCTGCGCATTTATTTTTATCTGATTTTATGATAAAATACCTCTGTCTGCTTTACAAGGAACAAAAAAAAAAAAAAAAAAAGAATGCACATATCTTTGTTTAAAAAGTAAATTCTCTTATGTATTTCATGGGAGTCGCCATCTTGTTAGCGGGTTTAGCGACCTCTACTGGTTACAAAAAAAAAAATAGGAATCAGATCAGACTCTCGCTCGGGCAAAGTCTCGAGAGCGAGAATCTGGAAAACGACTAGCATTGACATAAGAAATTGTGTGTACCTTACATGGAAATATGCCCCTCCTTCCTTTTCCAGTTGATTTCTAAAGACAATTATGGAAGAAAAGTAACATCAGGCTGTCCCCCAGTGACAATGCAAACTGATTAACAATCTTCACAACGGATTAAAAATGCGACGCCATGATCGCCGGGACTAGGAAGTGTTGATTTACACAAATTGACCCGAATAGGAACCAAAATAATCTCAAACGGTTTTAATCCAACATGGAATTCAAATATATATTATCAACGAGATAATATTACATGTATGAGATTTTGTGTGTTGTTTTTCTTTCTTTTGATTTTAAAGTAATTTAAGGCTATTTTGTTTTCGTTATTTTCAACGACTGTGAAATTTGGGTCTACTTTGGGTAAATCGACGCACCCATGATCACTTTTTATATGGATTTCCGTTTGGAAAGTTTGTTGTCAATCGCTTGAATAGATTATATTTTAACAATGGCAGAGTCTTCAACAAAATTTTTACCATTAGGGAAAAAATTTCATATATTTTTTCTTCATAATGTGACGAGGAGGGGAATGGACCAGGGATATCATAGAGGAAATAGAATCACAGAGATATATTTGTGGATGTAATTGTCAACATTTTAGTTCCTGTTTCTCTATGTTCAAAAATATGAGCGAAACGGTGGGTCAGACTGTGGTCTTTGCTTTTGTCCTCTCTGACGATTCAACGCAATCTGAAACCTTTACCTTTTACTTGGAAAATATAGTAATGCATATTTTAGCAAAAAAAACATGACAAACCAACCGCAGTGATTCCAGTTTTACTTGATGACTGTCAAGTTCCGAATTGTTTGCTTTGTTTCCAGCCTTTGTTTGTCTTTGATAAAAAGCATACGTGGTGGCCTAAATTAATAATATCCTTAGTATTGAAAATCCATCGTCAAGTAGTGGCGAATCTGATGAGGAGCTACAACTTATTCATAATGAATTATTAGTGAAATTGGCTAAAAAAGACATTAAAAAACAAAAGAAATTTCGAAATTTATGCCAAAAATCTGGAATGGGAAATTTCATTGGACAGGTAGGAAGCAAAAAGACTATTAATATTTTTCGGAAAGCTTGTGGCGTAGAAACTGTCTCACAAAGACTAATTATAGAATGGGAAACGTTTGTGAATATCATGACGAAAAGTGCAGATGCTTTGACTGAAATTGAAAGAATGAATATGAATATTGATATAGAAGAAATCGTTATCAATTTGACAAAAAAAGGAGAAAAAATGCTATTAGATTACTGTCTGGAAAGCCAAATAAAGCTGATAAATTTTCTTGAACATTCTCTGAAGTACGATTTTTACAACACAGAGTATGACAGAATGACATACAATGTGAGGTTCAGGGACATACAAATTATGATCTGCTTTTTTTGGTCAATAACATCGGACGCAGTATTTATCTCAACTTTTTTTCAAAAACGTTCCACAGATTTTGCTTCTTTGGCAAAAAGAATCGAAACATTTAAAAATTCTCCATTTCAAGATACCCAGATTCTATTATTGGCCGATGATGGATTCATTTACGCTGGAATATCAGATACAGTCACTTGCCACGCTTGTAATCAAGCTATATTTGGCCAATTTGACACGGATAAATTGGAATCAGGTGCCATTCTTATGGAACATGCCCTTTGGAATACTGATTGTCAACACCTATTAAATAATTATGACATTCCTACAGTTAACCCAACTTCTGCAAATCCATACATACCAAATGATATTTCAACCTTCAACGATAGACGTATGCATAATTGCGTTATAAAGAACGAAGAGTTGGCAACAGAACTAGCAAAATCAGGTTTTGTTGTCATGTCATTGAATTTGAAAGACTTATTGGCAGTTTGTGCGAGCTGCAATTATGAAGAATGGGTATGTAGGACATAAGTGTTCTTCAAGATTTACAGATAAACCATTTGCTATGGTCTGGAGAAGATTGTCCATTCCTTGTTCAAGAAAAAGGTGTTAGTGCTATTAGGAACTTTATGAGGGAACGGGAAATAAAAGTTCAATACAGATCATCAATTGCATTTAAACCTATTATGATGAAAAGAAAACCATGATATTCTATTTACAGATGTCTTATATAAAGATTAAGATTTCTTTTTACTACTGTGTGCTTGAGAATTTTTCTACATTTAACGAGGCCCGATCTAGTTGAAAATTACGAAAACGGAATGATAAAAAATTTTAATTCTTGGAAATATACAAGTATGTTTTATGCTTAGAAAAATTAGAATGAAATTTTGTTACCTTGCCTTTATTGTAGTGAAATGGGGGCACTGTCAAGATATGGACCATTTGTCGTGTTTTTATAAACAATTACATACTAAAACTCTTCAATAAACAAAGAAATTAAATAATTTACAAATTTAAAAAAAATACATGATGAAAATCTTTGTTTTTCACATATATCATGCAATTTTCATTCTTCTTAATATAAAATATGAAAAGAAAATTGGAGGTAGCCTTTATTGCAGTGAAAAGGGAGCATGTCAAAACACAAAATTTGGATTTTCTATCCAACTACGTATTTTATAGGTAGTAATGGGTTTACATAATACCAACAAATGATTGCAATACTGTATTAGTTTCTAAAAAATAATTTATTCTTACATTATGAAATAATTTTCTCGCCATGCTTTATTTTTCTCTTAACACGTGACGTTGTTTTACGTGGAAAAAAAGGGGGTAGAGGGAGGAGGGGGGGGGGGGGTTAAGGCGACAAAATTGCGATTTTTACTAATATCATGTAATATATAGAAAAATAAAATATTTTGGGGGTTGCATTTAAGTGATTAATTGACTTATTTTATTTTTAAAACTGAAGATAATCTATGCATTTTAAGTCCGCAATAAAAAGAGCGTGTATAAACATGTTCATAGAGAAAGACTAAAATCGTTTACTTTTCGTTGCAGTGTTTGTTTTTTTTTTAACTCACAAATTGAAAAAAAACAAGATAAAATTTATGAATCTGTACCACAAAATTGATCCCTCAAAATTAATTAGGTTTCAAAGTTGTTTATTATTTAAATATTTAAAAAAAAGATAATAGAAATGCCAGCTTTCAATGCACAGTCTATAGAGCTACTAGGTAAGCAAGATCAGCGAAACATTTTAGCGCAATTTGACGTCATTTTAATTGTGACGTTATTGTGTTCAACTGTGACGGCAGTCAAGGGTATTGTGACGTGTCTGAGTCGACGCTGCGTTAAAACGTATGCGCAGATCAAGTAGATCGGGCCTCGTTAAATAAAACATTTATCTCGCTGTTTCTTATGAAGACTTGCATTCGGTTCACTAGCTCCAAGGTGCTGTTTGTCTGTAGTACACATGAATAAAAAATATGGCTTTTTCTCATCTTAGCTAAGCTATGAACAACAGTTGTCGAATCTGTAAACGAAATATGAAAAATAGTTTTCATGCACTAAATCCATTAAAACAATACAATTTGAGAGCAAAGCAAACGGAGACCTCTAAAAACATCAGAAGTGTGGTCCGGTGGGTGCCATGTTGAGTCAGATTTCTCGGTAGACCCGTCACACCCACAGTGTTTTTAAATCAATTTTGAACATGCAATGTTTTTTATTATATACTCTTTTGCATGTCTGACCTAAGTTTTAATATTATTATCCACAATCAAATATTCGAGAAGTAATGTAAATCAGATGTGGATACTTAAAAATTACAATGAACTCTAAAAATTGAATTCAGAAAAATTTACCAAAAGATAGCAGCATAAAAACGTAAGACTTTTCAACAATATAAACAACCATGTTCTCACGATAAATTAAATTTTGATATCATTGACAGCTGTTTAATTCTTAAATGTACGAGGGTACATGTAATTCAAAACGTACGTAGACAATTCGGTTAATCAACATTTTAACGTCAAAAGCAACGTTGAGAAAGTTTCTCAAAATTACTCTGCTTTTTAATTTCATAGACAGTTTGCTAACAATTGTGCAAATAGCTTGATCTAGATTGACAGTGCTTTCAAATTCTTTACCGCGCAACTCTATTAGTTCCGCAATCCTGAAAGCACATCACGTTCAATGAGTTTCCTAACTCTTTTGACAAGATTTTTAAACTATAACCTGTTTCTTTGCAGACCATCCATCGTCCGATCCAAACTCGCTACCACTCAAAAAATTTTTTTTTCATTTTATATAAAATGGAGGCTTAGTTTTCATACATCTCCTAGTTTATACAGTTTTTTTTTTGTAAGTTTATTTAAAAAATTCCCCGCATGTAAAGTAAAATTATTCTTACTCGCTGCTCCGTGATATCCTCCAACGTCATGGTTTTTTTTTTTTTTTTTTGTGCATTTTTTAATCAAATCCATATGTATTTAGTTAAGGAATAACTGTCTTATTTTCGATTTCATGATGTGATCAATCAATTGGCTTGCGTGATTATTTGCATAAACGCCGAAGGCGTTTATGCATAAAATTATGACACATGCCAATTGATTGATCATCGTCACGAAATTGAAAAAACTGACAGTTATTCCTATATCTGTACATGCTTTGATCCCGCCGATCCACGGGCTGCGAAGCCCTGTATCTGTCTCACTGTTGTCCCACCCTGCACGTGTTTTTTTTGGAACCGCGCCATTACATTGACTGGAGAAATAAAGTACATTTACAATTTGTAATTTTATCTTGGACAAAGACATTGGAAATGTAAATATAAACTGATATGTTTTCAACGGAGCGATATATTACATTACCTGATAGCATCGTAAGTAAAACTGCAAGTTCTAAATTAAAAAAGTAAATTTTATTTCGTTCAGCTCCATTTATTAGAGGTATGGCAATTGATACTATAAAGTGAAAATTAGTAAGTAGGCACCTTTCATTTACTAGATCTTGACCTTAATTAAGTTGACAAATCCAAGACTACCTTGTGTAATGAAATTACAATGTATACAACTTACTGTAATAATTTGAATGGTATGTAACCATTTTGAAGGAATGCAAAAATCCTAAGAAATCTTTAGTTGCCTACTAAATAGTGTAATATCTTGATGAAATATGTCTAATTAGTCAAAGATGTACGTGTTGTAGATCGTGTGATCGTGTGTAGATTTTTGTGATATCTGTAATGAAATGATGTGCTTTCCTTTTCATAATTATTTGTTACTTATGTAACGTGCAACGCGGCACAGCTTGGTGCTGGTGATGTGTGTTGTATCACTGAAGCGTTACACTTTTTCGTTAACCTTTTAACTCAGGTTTTTGTTGACCAAATGAAAAATATACACAAATATAATACAATGGGTTTCTTCTTATTGGATAACCTATCTCTCTGTGGTCAACGGGTGTCTCCCGCAATGAATTTTAATGCCACTCTTTTGTACTGCTGCATCTTGGCACTTCCCCCATTTCTGTGGTATGCCACCTCTCTCTCCATCAGCCTACTGCCTTATTCAGGTATATATTAGCTAATATTGGTGACCCCTCACTGCCTATCCCCCAAAACTGTGTGCCTTATTCAGGTCTTACCAGTTCAAGAGAAAAGACAGTCTTTTAGCCTCAACAAGCCTGTCACCAGAGAGGTATTGTCTGTAACACGGCCTGTGTTACCTCTGTGCAGTCAGTCCCAGTACAAGGGCAGTTTCATACTACTTGTATGTCTAAAGAATAAATATTTTTTAGTGTTTAAGAGGCCGTGTCAGTAACCATTGAGTATTGTATATAAAGTGAGTGGAATGTGAAAAAAAATATTTTGCTTTAATATTTGGGTGCATGGAAGTATAGATGAATGTCCTTTCATAACATGAGTTATTTGGGTCACATCTTCCTGATGTTACCATAGCAACGGCGATTTTAATGCTTGAAAAGTGTGAAATTTGATTATTGATAACCCTGTTAAAATTAATTACAGAATCAAACTATGTTTTTCTTAATTTTAATATACATGGGAGATTTAATTTTTCCCATGTTTATTTGAAAGCATAACTGGGGCCTACTTTGCTTTGTTTCTACCAAATGCTGTAAAATCAACATGATTTTTATAAATATTTTACACGAAAACGCAACCAAACTCTATCATAACCATATGCAATAGAAACTACGAGCTTTGAAGTTATAAATTCAATAATAAAAAATGGTAGTTGGGTACTTTAACTGTAAAAATAGCAAATAATTTGATTTAGAATGTACTAGAAATAGTTAAAACGCGTGAACGATTATCTCCCTTTTGTGGAACTCTCCTGCTGATAAAGAACAGAAAGTTGCTGTTGCAGCAGAAATCGGAGAAGAAAAACACCATGTGTGATGTATTTTATGTTTAAAAAAGGTCTTGTGCAGTTACAGATACAGGACAGCATCAAGAGTTTGTAGGTAATGAAAGTTTATTTATAGTCCGAAATATCTGACGTTTTCCTGGCTTTCCAAATATTTCTATATTTTACGTGCAGGAAAGATGCCAGAACCGGCGCCTTTACGAAAAAGCCTAAAAGGCGGCATTCTCGGGTGTATTTTCGATACTTGCAATTAACTTGTAAATAATCACAATTTATCAATAGTACAATGCCTCTAGTATTTACCAATATAGCTTTTTATGGTTTGTTTGTAAATATATGATCCGATGAAAACATTTTCTCTGACTGTCGAGATTTGACATTTCGTGAAGTTTACAAATTAAAAAAAAATATACAAGTCCTGTATCGAAATGAAAGAGTCATTATTTTCCTTGATATTTGAACTTACTAAAAGCATTGTGTAATATAGAAACTTGTTGGCATTTAATGCACAAAATATGGGAAATTCAACTCAAATTTTTAATGGTGAAATTTCCAGTTTTCGTAATGGCGCTGGTTCTGACGTTTTCCTGGCACAGAAAATATTAAAAAAAAAACTGGAAAATGCCAGATATTTCAGACCCTTTATTATTTAGAGCATATTCATCAATCACTTTGATAAGGTCAAATTTTAGATTTCCACTCATGTATGTCTGCGTATTAGTGTTCTTTTGATAAGTAATATTTCAAACAATATTTTTTAAAATTCATAGCCATACCCACTATACCTCATTATCTCAGGTCTATCAAGATATATTTTTCATAGAGCTACAGTTCTGCAGCTAAATTAAAGACAATTTTGGTTAAAACTTGAGGTTGCTAATATTGATTGGGGACAGGGAAATTAAAACAGACTCAACTCTGGTTTCAAAATTTGCTCCTGACCCTTAAAGTGTAAGGGGATTCTATATTCTCCACCTGATTTATAAATTTTAACTACAGGAAATTTTGACTTCCCAAAAAAAGTAAGGAGTGGGTGGGGTGCTATTCCTCCTAAGCCCTTGATCAGGTTGGGCACAATTTAAATTCATAATTCTGAAAATGTGAGACTAAATATGTAATATCGCGATTACCTCGCAGTTATCTAACTTACTACCACTTTTTGCGGGGGAGTCCAAAGCTCTAAAATCACGAGATTACAGGGGCACAATGGCATTGTTTACAGTAGTGACAATCGAATGATTTGAACAATTTTATGCCGAAAGTACAATGTATTGCCAAGAATTGAATTCCAAATAGTACTATTGTCAAATAAGGAAAATTAGATTATTTTATCAGCTTTAAAATGCCATGATTTTCAATGAAAATTTAATGAGAAGAGCCCGCTTAGTTAAAAATATCGTAAAAAATGTAACATTGAAGGATTAGCTCCTCTCAAAAATTAATTAGGCTGGTTCAGCGATTGTTAAGGACGGTATTCCACTAGGATTTTTTTCTATCTGTCCTCAAAAATTCTACAATGATCGATCTTGCATTGTATTCAATAGCACATTTGTCCCAAGCCAACAGACGTTCCCTACCTCCATCGCGAAAGAGTTCCACTAAGTTAAGTAACCGCGATATCAAGTATTGGAGTATCCCCTTTGTCCAGTTTAATGTCTTAATATATCATATCCCAGTCACTATATATGCTATAGGCTCAAGTAAGTTTGTAAACAGGTCTAAAATATTTTCAGGAGAATCATGATGATGATCAGTTGCAATGTGAACTACCAAATAACCATGAAGTACAAGCAGATCCAATTAATGTGGAACAAATAAAGGTTTGTATTGAAATTTTTACATGTACTGAATTATTATGCCCAA
Organism: Saccostrea cuccullata; assembly: GCF_032062105.1. Lineage (NCBI taxonomy): Eukaryota > Metazoa > Mollusca > Bivalvia > Ostreida > Ostreidae > Saccostrea > Saccostrea cuccullata. The sequence continues at coordinate 11,158 of NW_026930869.1, forward strand.
AGAGCATGAACATATTTTTATTTGTCCTTTCTGTCTATCTGTTGTCAGCTTTAACCTTTACCATGACTTTTGAACTGTGAGATCATATTTGGTATACATAATCCACTAATTAAGTTCTTTTAGATTACACCAACATCAGTAACCTTTAGACCTTGATCTTTTTGCTAAAACTAGCTTTTCTATATTTGTTGATGCCTGGGGCATTAAATTACTTTTAGCATCAGCTTGTTTATTATAAAGAATCAGCAACTATATGCAGTAGGGTCATGTAAATTTGTAAACAGATATGAAATACTCTCAGGAGAATCATGATGATGATGAGCTGCTATGTAAACTACCAAATAACCATGAAGTACAACCAGATTCAAAGCATATGGAACAAATAGAGTTTGTACTGAATTTTTTACATGTAGTGTTTCCGTTAACGCATATTTCTGCGTATTTTACGCATAAAAATTACTTTTGACCCCCAAAAACGTCACCTAGAGGGTCATAATGACGCAGAAAAAATATGAAAACAAGTTTTAAAAATCCATTTCAATATTGATTTTTTTCATAGAAAAAGATATTTTATATGTTTAATTTATATTCTGGACAACTTTCTAGGAATTAATCATTGCTTTTAGTTTAATTTCAAAGTGGCAGTGATTGAAATCGGCATTTCCACGTAAACAATCTATGAAATATTCTTTAATTCGTACGACTTATCTTATTCTTAACAAAACCGGAAGTGTAGATAAAAATGGCGCTTCAGCATTTTCAGCAAGTTCAGTCTTACATCGGCATATTTTTATCAGCTTGGCTTTGTCTAATAGGCTAATTAAGGCTAATTATGGTAATAAAAAGGTGAGGAAAGTTCAAATCATTAATAAACAGTTTTGTAAAGCAGTCAACCACTTTCAGTTGTTATCTTTTGATTGAGGTATTCACGAAACCCTCATGAAGTAATCGGTAAAAATGTAACTGTGTACCGGTAAATAAAAGAAGTATACATGTATTATTTATATTTTACTTTCATTTTTTTTAAATTTTAAACATCAATAATATGATCTTAGAAGGCAGAGCTAATGTTAGAACTGAAAGCAAAACCAGAATTTATTTGACCCTCAAAAAATCTTTTTGACCCCCAAAAATTTATATCAAAGGGTCATAATGACCCTTGGTTTTAAAAATTAGCAGAAACACTGCTGTACTGAATTGTTTAGAACTACTTTGAGCACCAGCTTGTTCTTAAGGGGGATGTACGGCCACCTTTAGTGCAGTGAGAACAAAATGTAAACATTTCTTCAAATGGCTAAAGTACATTATATTTTGATCAAATTTTAAGTCTTTATGATAAAGATACAATAAATATGCATAACTGAATGCATGTTGTGCATATATAATCTATACTTTTGCAGAAAAATGCTTTTGATATGCTCCTTAGAACTGCGCATCTACAGAATTCAGCAGAGCCTTAAAAAATCCAAAAAAATACGCAAACTGTGCATTAATGTTCTCTCTACAACCATTTGTTGAGAAGATGCCTAAATTTTGCACTTTTAAATGATAATTTCAAGTTCAAAACAAGGTATCGTTGTCTTCAAAAAGAGTGTAAAGAACCATGAAAGTAGTTCATTGATAGCAGCACGTGGTCTATTTTTAGCACAGAATTTTGTTTTCCAGACCTCTTCTTAATATGGAGGGACATAACAATCTTTAAACGTAGAAGAGAATTAGAGTTGCAAAATGTTTCAAATAATATGAACACCTTTAAAAGAGGAAATGTGTTATAGTGTGGCTTGAAGTAATTTATTTAGTATCATTATCGAACAGTTGTTAAATAGTGTACGTATTGATACAAACTCTTTGATTCCAGGTAAGGAAAAATGAGCACCATCAAAGTTAAAAATTAAGAGTTTGTAAGTTTGCCACAGATAACTTAATATAATATCTATCAAAAGTTTAATTATCACCAATGAAACACAAAGAAATTAAACACATAAAATCGATATGAATGACCTTGTGTTAGTACCTACTAGTACGAGGGGTGATCAAAAAGTTCTCGAACTATCTCTTTATCTACAAAACCACAATTTAGATTAGAAACAAATTTGGGGCAAACACAAGTTCTATATATAGCATATGCTGAATAAAGTTTTGCTCACAATGTGAAAATGACGTCATTATGCAGGTACTTGTGACGAAAAATGGTTGTCTCAGTGGAACTCGTTCAACAAACGACTAAAATATTTATGGTATATCTTAAAAATGCCTTTGAAGTAGCGTATAAGAATTTGTTCATAGTTTATTAAGACAAATGACTTCCTAATAATTCAATCAATGATTGGATTGATCGTTTTAGTGAAGGAAGGCAGATGGTTGAATATGATACTTGTTATGTTGCCCGGTGAAAGCAAGTTTGAAAAGGGGTGTGTTTTTAATTAAGCAATATGCTACCAAAGATCTCCAATTTACACTTTGAAAAATACTTGAATATTTCAACAATAATATAACTATCAAATACCTAAGATATCGTTTACTTTTTGATCACCCCCCCCCTTACTCTGTCAAATAAACATTTACAATTTTTATTACAGCGGAGCAACATTTGAAAAGGAATAAAATCATTCAGAGTGGGTTAGGAGATTTAATGAATAAAAAACTTTTTTTTTCTATTTGCCCATTTTGTCAAAATTACAATTTTACATAGTAAAGAAAAAAATCAACATAATTAAATATTTTATACCATCTTTAAAATGACGTTTGGTGGTCCTCCCAACTCTGGGAAAAATTACTGGGTCCGTTTTTATAGGTGAGAAATTTTTTCTTTAAAAATTTAGACATATTTATTGACGGAAGAAAAAAAAAATATCGTGTAATTGGATGTAAAATAAAATTGAGTCGGGCCATTTCTAGGCAGTAGATCGGGAGAGAGGGCAACCAAATATTTTTATAACAAATGGTCTTATAAGGCTAGTACATGTTCCATCACATACTTAGTAATGCAAAATTTTTGAATCTTTGGCACTATTTTGAAAAAAGAACACAAGGATTTTCGAGGGGGAGGGGGGGTAGCCTCTCATTTTTTGCGATGATAGACATATCATATGCAATGGACCTTTCTTTACAAACATTGAGCTTGCTTCTAAATTTCAAAGAAACAACTCAATATATTTTATCAAGCTTCGTATGTTCAATGAGCGAGAGCTTAAAACGTTATCAACATAATGAGACATGAGGCGTTTTTATGTCCAAACATTACTCCATACAATGTGTGGGTCATTGCAAACAATCAAGCTATTTATGTGAGGTGCCTGAAGGAAATCCTATAGCTGCCTATTTTTTCTATCTAACTGCTAAACAAAATAGACATATGTACCAACTTTTCGAATGTAGACATGTAATTACACTTTGTTTTTCATGCACCGCATATTGTTTAACATTTTCAAATTAAATGCTAAGCATCCTCCTTGCAGTGCCCCATTTCAAAATAACTTCTATCGCCACAGAAAAAAGACCCGACGTAAACACATATGTTTAGGACATTTTTTATCTTTTTTCTTGAGTTTTAAAGAAACCAACAAATTATCAAGACTTGTTCCATGAAAAATTAAATATAACCATGGTAATAAACGCATCTATCCAAAGCAGATATATGCACATGCCAACCACGTGCTCAGTGTAATAATATTAACGAGGAAACTCGAGCTATAAACAGAACAGTTTTTCCCGATTTGCTGGAGTGGGGTTAAAATCGCATTTTTTCATTAATCAGACGAAGCGATGCAACAAATAAAAGTAGTAAGTAATATTACCTAATGATTATAACTTAGTAATTTCTTGTCTTGATGTTATTAGGGTCGCATTTATTCTAAAATCAATGTTATTCGAACTCTGTGTTACAGAGGAATGGCGGACGAAATAAACACATGGCCTCAGGAAGACACCCATATGAAAAATCAAATTTTCAAGAATTATGGATAATGACAAGAAAAAAGCGAAACAAATGATTGTAGCCATATTATCAATGAATCAAACTAACACCATTTTCAATGCATTTTTCATCTCGTGAATGCTGTAGCTGCGCAGTTCTAACATGATTAATTTCCTCCTAATTAAAACAAAATAAACATTACTAATTTTGGTCTCTAACAGTATGTAATTAGTGCATTAGCACTTTGAGTAACTTTGGGCTAGTTTAGTAGAGTATTAAGCGCATTCTTGGTATTTCTTATTTCACACTAGACTAGATCCAATATGGCTTGTACATCCCCCTTAAGAGCCCAGCCTCAAAGAGTACCGGTAATCACTTTGTTCATCCATTTCTTTGTTGAGAGATAACTCAAATGCTATATGTCCTGGAAACTTCAAACTTGAAAGGATTGTGACTCAATAACTTAAATCCATTTGACCTATGAACTTCATATTTTAAACCCAGACAAGAAGCCTAAAATGGGCCCATATTGCTCACCTGGTCTTCTGTCAAAGGTTGTTAAAGACTGATATCATGAGGCACATTTGTGTCATGTAAGCTGTGCTTTTGAGGCAGGTATGAAATGCATTTCAGATAAGACAATTTCATTGAAGTCTACTGTGACCTTAGCATTGAAGTTTGACATTGAGTTAGGGTCATGGCACACCACCTTATCATTAGGAGCATTGTATGCCAAGTATGAAGCTGTTCCATGAGGCATATAGAAATACAGACCTGAAAACGCCATCAAATTTTACCTTGACCTTGACATTGAAGGTGTGACTTTGGCTCAGGGCTGTGAAACACTGTCTCAGCTTGAGTATTATTTGTGTCAAAATGAACTTGTTTTAAATGAAGTTGTTAGTTGGATTGATTTTGTATCTTTCTTTTGTAGGTGGAATCAACTTCAGACGACAACTTTTCCAAATACCTTTTGAAAGTTGATCTGAATGCCAGGATTCTCAAGAGCATGAAGATAGTCCATTACATAGAAGGAAGTCCTTGATTATGTATCTTGATGCCATTGGTGAAAAGGCAGAGGTCTAACACTGACTGTGAAGAAAATGACTTGACAGCTGAAGGGAACATGAACAATTTGAATCAGATTTCTGATATGGCTCTTAAAGCAGTGAACTAAAAAACATTTTCTTACTAAGTTTAAGATTTTAATATCAAATATTTGGAAGGGGGATATAGGAATCACCCTGTTTGTTTGTCCATCTGTCTGTGGACAACACTTGGATTATACTGCTCTAGCTCTAGTTGGTTAAAACAGATAATATCTAAAATCAAATGTGTCATACTTCTTGTTTATTGTGCATAAATGTACTTTGGAGAACACTCTGTATAAGTAGAAATTTTAGCGAGGATTTAATTTTGGCATTATTAGAGATGGTGCTGACATCGCTAAAATTGAATATTGCTAAAAATTAATGTCTTATTATTTGTAATAGCTTCTTTAGTAAACATTTTAAAATCGCTAAAATTACTTCTGGCTAAAAATAAAATACCAGACTTTGGTAGAAATCGCTAAATTTGCATCTCGCTAAAATTTCCACTTATACGATATATTATTATTTCTAGCAAAATATTTCTGTAAAATATTTGACTGTACACTTCAGAAAAAATTCAGTCTCAGAATCAGGTACAAGATATGCTGTAATGGTGCCTAGTTGTGTCGCCTGCATAGCAAGGGGACTCTGAGGGATCACTTCTTCATTGTCTGTCAGTCTGACTAGCTGACCATCAGTCTATCTGTCTGTCACAATTTGATATGTCATTCCTGACTCCTGAGACACACATTTTCAATGGAAAACTCTTGTTTTACGTTCATATCTGTGATACTTTTAGTGAGCATTGATATTTGACCAGTTGATTGGTCTTTGATAGTAAAATAAGATAAAACTTGAAATATAAAGTTGCTGTAAACTACATTTTCACAAGCCTTGCTGATGTTAAGGTTTATTTTCAATTGAATAAGTATAAGGTCGTCTTGTGTTTAACAGGCACGACTTCTCATTATACCCCCTGTAAACGAAGTTTGGGGGGTTGTATATAGGAATAAGCTTGTCTGTCTGTCTGTCTATCCGTCCGTCCGTCTGTCTAGCTGTGCAAACATGTACGGTCCATATATTTCTTACGGAGGAACATTAGAATCTACTACTCCATACAAAGATTGCTCATGACCTAAGAGTTGTGTCATGACCTTGACTCAAGGTCATTTGGGGAAGTTCAAGGTCACTGGAAGAAAAATTTCATTATTTGTGTCCGTTCCAAATCTTTCTTATGGATTAACTTGTTAAGTTCCCATTTTACAAAAAGATTCCTCATGACCTAAGGGTGTGTCATGACCTTGACCCAAGGTCATCTGTGCATGTTCAAGGTCACTAAAAGAACTAGAACTGTCCAATAGGGACAAATACCCCCCGCTGGGTTTTTCAGAGAAGGTGCCAATTCAAAAATACTTTATGGATCTAGAGATGTTCACAATTTACTTTAAAAAATTTGCAGTGAAATATAATTGCTCATCATGTTTCTTAATGAATGAAACGGAGGTGCAACCAAATGAAACATCAATACTAATACATTGTAATTCCATTGTAACATTTTTTTAAAAAAAATTTTCATTTAATTTTTCTTTATTACTGCATCAAAAAAATATATTGCAATTATGTGTTATGTCACTCTGCAAACTGATTGTTGAAAAAAAAACATTATACAAAATCAAATTAATCTTGATATATCAATTTGAAATGCATTTTGAAAATAAAGAACTGGTCATCCAGTAATGAAGTGTTTTGACTGACAATAAATTACAATTAAGAGAATAAGAGAAGAGAGATCTTTAATTCTTGTGCCTTATTCCCTGAAGATTTGATAACACACACACACACTTGATAAGAGTTATGCCTAAACAACTTCCAACACCAAACTCATTAATTTATCTTTAACTGGATGCATGTCCAGTCATTATTCCCAAGAGACAAATGAAATTACATTATCTTCTGTGCAATGTAAAAACTGTTTTTAACACTTGATGTTTCTTTTTTTTTTTTAAAGTTTTTATGAGTAGTTTTAAGCTGTAGTTCACGTTTTTGTACAGATATTCTAGATTCTATGTCTCAAACCTTATACATGAGCCCAAAATGAACAAGTCAATTAAAATTTTAAAAAACCTGTAAAATGCAGAAAAATGAACAAAAAGAGTTGAAAATTCCAGGTGCACAACTTCATATGGTGAATAATAATTGTACAAATTTTCAGATTAATCCTTGCAATAGTTTCTGAGAAACGGTCCAAACAAAACCACATAATAAAAATGAAAAAACACCTGTAAAATTCAAAATAATAATCCAATCAAGATGAAAAATATCAGGTGCACAACTTCATATGGTGAATAATATGTGTACAACTTTTCAGACAAATCCTTCCAATAGTTTCTGAGTAATGGTCCGGACAAAATCTTGTCTACAGACAGACGGACAGACGGACAGACAGACAGACGGACAGACGGACATGGTGATTCCAATATACCCCCCCTAAACTTCGTTTGCGGGGGGTATAAAAATTGTAAAATTCATGTTTGGCACATATCTTTATTTTTGATTAACTTGAATCTACTACTTCACACAAAGAGGGTTTATGACCTGGTGTGTTATGACCTTCAGCAAAGTTTATTTAAGTTCAAGGTCACTGAAAGGAAAATTTCTTAATATGTGCATGGTCCATATATTGCTTATGGGTAAAGCGGTTAGTTCCAATTTCACATAAAAATTCCTTATAACCTAAGGGTGTATCATTGCCTTGATGCAATGTTAACTATGCAAGTTCAAGGTTATAAAAACAACAAGTTCATAATTCATGTTTTGTACATATCTGTCTTATGGAAAAACTTGGTAAGTTCCTGTTTTACACAAAAATCGCTTATTGTATTGAGGATGTGTCATGACCTTGAACCAAGGTTCTTTGTGTAAGTTTAATGTCACTGAAAGGAAAAACTTCATAATTTGTGCCTGGTCCATATCATTCTTATTGATAAACTTGGATACTTTCTTGTTTACACAAAGATTTCTTATGACATAAGGGTGTGTCATGACTTTGACCCAAGGTCAATTGTCCAAGTTCAAGGGCACAGACAGTAAAAAAATTATAATTCATGTCTGGTCCATATCTTTCTTATGGATAAACTTGGAAGGTTCCCATTTTACACAAACATTGCTTTGACCTGAGAACTTGTCATGACTTTAAACCAAGGTCATTTATGCAAGTTCAAGGTCACTGACAAAAAAAAAAATTCATAATTCATGTGTGATCCATACATTTAGTCTATTTTTAGGCTGCACCTTCGTTTCATTTATTAAAAAAATTAATGACTTCTGAAAAACCCAGCGGGGGGGGGGGGGGGGTATTTTGTCCCATTTGGACAGTTCTAGTTGTTTTTAGGTTTATAACTTGAATAATAAACATGGTACAGCAATGTAAATTAGCCAGTAGACAGCATTGGAGTCCCTCTGGGTTGAACATTGCGTCATTTTGACATATAACTTCAGCTTTTGTTATGTCATATATGGTCAAGTTTTTTGCGTATTTGGTCCACATTCTGACTATATTGTATAACTATTAGACATTGTAGACCAATGGTACTTATTATTACTTATATATGATGGGGTAAGTACAACAGGGTTGACAGTTGATCAGGATGCCATGACCCAAATATTCCACTTGAGAGGCTTTAATTTCCTGGGTGTATGTTTCATGTTTTGCCGATCCTAGTCAAGTCAGTTGCTAGGGTATAAATTCCGTTGCTATGGAGATTACTTTTCCTATTGTTTTGTAAAAAAGTCGTACATTTTATGGAGTTTTTTCTAAAGTACTATGTTTCTGTAGATATATGGCATCTAACTGTTAAATATCTGTTGTAATATTAAAAAAAATTGCCAAAACTTGCGAAAATCCATTGAAAGTGTTTTGAAAAAATGCAAATTTTGATTTCTGAAAAAAAAAATTGGGACATCCGACTACCTATTTTTATTTTATTATTTCATAGTATTGGGATATATCTTTAACTTTGTATGACATACAATATCTACGGTTGTTGCGTTTTTAAGTATTCAACTTTTGAAAAAACTTAATTTTCCATGGATATTCCCATCATGAAAACCTTGTCATTTTTCGGTTGCCATAGCAACCATATCAAAACTTTTAAAAATACTTACAGACATAAAGATATTTTCTTCTGATGCATCTTTCATTATTTCAGTATAAGAAAACAAATATAGACCTTCCAATTGTTCCCTCCTCTGCATTTAAATATGTCTATATTTGTATTATTTTACAATGTTTCATTGAGAATTTACTATGCAAATCACATTTGTTGCCATGGAAACCAATGATGATGAATAAATTTGTAAAATTTGTCTTAAATGTGTTTTTTGTTGTTGTTCAAATATTTTAGGGTGGTTTTTGCCCAATTCAAAATTTTTGACTTTCCATGTAAATCTCAATGGTTACTGACACGGCCTCTTAAGAATTTATATAAAAACGTAGGTCTAAGTTAAATCGAAACTAAATCACAAAACCAATTTCCGTTTCACTTATTCATATTCTTAGTGTTTGATTACAATTTTTCTATTAAATATGATCTTTTTAAATTGAAAGTACAATTTTTGATAATTATTTTTAATGTGAAAGTAACCCAAAACAGTCATTTAATATAAATCCCGTGTAAGTGCAAATAGGTCAAGAATAGTAGAATCGGTAAATAGCCTATCTCTCATTAGTTAGGGGCGAAAGGTATATACATGTATTTTAATCACTTTTTGTAATCATTTGGGTATGGCGAAATGGGAATTTTAGTATTTGTAAATATTATCACTGGGTTGATATAAAAATATAAACGATAAAAAATTTTATATTGATTTTAACAGTTCAGTATAATGAATGAAATGATACATGTAATACCAAGTATTTACAAAAAAAATAATTTATGCTACATATATTAAATCTTCATCACCTTTATTCACCTGAGAGCTTACTAAGGCGAAATGGGAATGCTAAATTTTACAGTTAAAGCGAGATGGGAACAAACCTGTTCTTCATCATATTAAAGATTGAAAACATTGTGACAAAGACTTCTAAAAAATATTTACAAATGTAGGGTTGAAAATTGACTTATAAAAAAACAGAGTTCATATGGCTATTCTTTTTAAAATGTGGACTTATCTTTTTTTTAAATTCAATAAAAAACAATTTATTCTTTATAAATATTGCTTATAATTTTTCAGTTAATAAAGTCTATAAACGACGATGTTTGAAGAGGTATTTTTGTGATTTTTCATATTCTCTTCTTGACAAGTACACCTTTAAAAATAACTGAAAATGTGTAGTCGCAGTATGTAATTACCATACCATGTTTCATAGGCTGTACTAGATTTAAAAACAAGGAAACATATCATGAGCTTTAAACTGATTGATAAGCAAGTACTAATCTATCAATTTGAAAAGTTTGAAAATCTTGTGACAAAGACTTTTCCGACATAGGTTCTACCTTAATTGTGATGTTGCTCGGTGACCCCATTTTTGCTGTTCTAAATCTTTGATAATTTTTAAAAACATGAAGATACGAGGGTTGATCCAAAAGTTCTTGGAATTTCTTCGTAAAATTTTATAGTGATTTGATGAAAGCAAACAACAGGTATATTTATAATAAAGAGTCATAATGCAACAATATTGGAAAATTTGATCACTTTCCAATTACCAATAAGGTCACACGAGCTTTCTGAAAACGGATAGTTGTGAAACTCGGGGAGACTTCGACGTAACGTCTTTTAGATATGTCACGTCACGTTATTGAAGCATCTTACCCTAATGTCCAATTGGAATAAGTAATTCTACAACATACTGCCATTTTCTTAATTTTTTTCTCAAAAAAAAGCCTGGGTATCCTTTCGCACCAACTTATCTTCTTTTTTCACTCATATTTAAAAAAAAAACTACCCATCTTTCCATATGATGTTCTAATTTCAGTAGCAATGTCAAGAACAGTACGTCAACCGACAACGTCCATTAACGCTTTTAATTTGTCACTGGGAATAGGCACTTTTAACAGAGCCTCCAAAAAGCGACCACACTTTCAATCAACGTCCATGGAAGTTCTATTTTTTCTTAAGATTCTTATGGCATGGAAAAACAGTAACTAAATGTATTTTTCCCAAGCCTATTTCAATATTATACGCGTTTAAGGTAGAGTGATCCCGGAATTTTCACAAAACATATGAATTGGTCGAAATTTGTTGTTGTCTAACAACTTAGAGAGGAACAATAAATCATCAACTAATAAATTAATAATTATCCAGTAAAATCATTAAAACTCTCAGAGAAAGGTATATGAAAGATCGAGCAGTCGTAATAATTAAATAATTTTCATTTTATATACCACAAAGGGCGGTTTAATTCTCAATCCACGTATTAAGAATTAAAATGGTAATAAACGCGTTAATGTCTCCCTGCATTTCCAAACAATCGTTTCTATGGCAACTGCCATAAAAGTTACTAACAAAAATATTTAAAATGTTTTTTTAAATTTTAAATATTTACCAAGTGTCTATATTTCCATTTGTAATTTTCAACTAATTCCACTTAAAAATAAATAAAAAATAAAGAAATTCCACGAACTTTTGGATAAACCCTCGTATATTCCAATTTTTTTTAACTCAAATTATTTAAATTTGTTGTTAAGGTAGGTCGCGGGTTTGCTTTTGTCATCAATTTTGGTACACAATTTTGACGATTCGAGCTGTTGTTTTGTGCATATTTGATTATGACGTCAGTTACGTCACAAAGGCAACGTTACGTTGTTTCCCGTTTAATTCTCTACATCTGTACGAATCAAGTAGATTATTTCGAAGTGCATGTTATTGTACGTAAACCTCGTACATGTTTTATATAATTAATTTTAGTCTGAATTCTGATGTGATTATATGTAATGTCTTAGGACTAATTAAATACAATATCAAATGAAAGGAATAATTTATATTGTAAGTGTATTTAATCTGCTAAAAGTCAATCAGAATAAATCAGCGTAAAAGTTATGGAACGCAGAAAGAAAGTTCACAAAGAAAGAAATCATGAATAAAATTGCTTAGCGGAAAACTTGAGGGCCCGGATTGTATGTCCGCACGTTATTTGAAACTCAGGGGTACATGCGTATTGCATCATCGCCTTGCTTTGCTGGTTAATAAATTGTGAAATGCATTTAAAAATCGATTTTATACAAACACCTGTAAGACCTATAAGACCTATAAGACACTGTAAACAATTTACAAGTATCATTTTTCTATATATTTTTATAACAAAAGCTCTAAGTGTAAAAGCTATATGCAAGTGTTTTAAATTTTGCGTATTGAAATTTAATTCAGAGAAATCGAAATTAACAAATGTTTGAGATTTAGGGCCATATACTATATATTTCGACTAATATAGAAAGAACATTGCAGGTACTCTACCCCCCCCCCCCCCCTTCACCCACACAGCCGCTTATTTCCTCAGTATGGGGATGTTTTTCTTACCGTTTTCGAATAAAGTGAACAAATTTTTGTGTTATGCCTGAAATCCTATTGACCATGAATTTCCTAAACATACAGGTAGTAATATTTTATCACGTTGTTTTCGCTGTATATGTTAATTCTGATGTACGAGGAATGTTTATACCGTTCTTTCTGACTTTGTAATCAGAATATGGATTTCATACTAGTTAAAATAAGTTGCTGGTCATCCTTATATGTCTCTGCAATTAGTTAAATGATGAATAAAATTAAATTTTGTATCTATGTCACTTTTTAAGTCTTGCATATTCCAAAGGTCAAGATATTTATACTCGTACTGTAAACGTGACTACGTTCAACAAATGACGTTGTAGATATAAATAACGCAATAAACGCAGCATTTTAGCAGTATAAAAGAAAACTTTGAAATTATAATAAAAAATCTAGCGAGAAGACATTGATTAGGGGCATTGAATAGGGGGTATTCTCATGATGAGGATCAAGATTCCAGTGAGAGGAGACGCGACTTGAACCAGGGCGAGGAGGAGAGAACACCAAGGAATATTCACTCGTGTTTTGTCAGGGCTTTTGATAATTGGGAACGTCATTTTGGATTGGCTTCAATACGCTGACATCGAGGACCCAATCACTGATATCAAGGTTAAACTTTCTGATATCATTAACGCACCTGCTTCGTCTGGAGCAACGAGTACCAGTGATCCATTACCTAAAAACGCGTCATACTGCACGGACGACTCGGTAAAAGATGAACTGACTAAAAAGTTCATGTACTTTTCTATTGCTGGCTCTGTTCTTTCCGCTATTCAGCTTACCAAGATAATTTATCAAATAGTTTTGAACCATAAACGCGACCCAACAGAAAAAATACCGGACAAAATTGATGGAAAAGTCGAGGTCTTCTTCACAACGGTGTTCGTGGAGATTCCACAAAACTACTTACTCCTGAAGTATGATAACATTATTTGTTTTAACTGTGAGGTAGAATGGAATGGAAAGAAAATCAAACGCTTTCTGAACGGCCTTAGCTCTGAACTAGCCAGTGTTTGGCGCTATATAACCAGCAGCAAATGTTGCGATGGTAGTGGCGGAGTTGTCAAACGTCAAATAGTAGTACATGTACGGCAACAAAAACGAAACAGGTCTTGTTGAGGGATGTCACTATATGACCTGCAGCTACGTTACATATAATAGCGGCTTCTGTTGGTGGAATTGCTGTCCATGTGCCTGCTGCTACTCGTGTGGTGAGGGTCCGAAGTGTAAATCTTGTGAAGATTGCTGCAAATGTGAAAATTGCTGCAAATGTTTCGACAATTGTTGCAAATGTTTCGACAATGACGATGCACGTTGCTCTAGAATGTTTTGGTATTGCGTTGAGGCCTGGTTTCCATGTGTCATTCTTTGTAGAGGGTAAGAAATTTAATTTCCTTTTCTCAAGCCTTAGATACCGATGTTTGAGAAAGATGTGAAATTAGAAGTGATTTATGGTGTTTTGCAATGACAGGAAACTCTTTAATCACTATGCGTCATAAAATGAATGGATTAAACAGAAGTTCCTAGTACTGTTTAAGTATAATCATCATGCGTTTTATTTTAAAGCCTAGATGCCTATACATGTAAAAAAAAAATTCTTAAAATGTATTTATTGATCGATTTTCAATCAGAAAACACAAAGTTATTGGTTTTTGGTTTTTTTTTTTTTTTTTTTTTTTTTTTTTTAGCAATTTCTAAATATTTACTTGAGATTTACTAATTTTTCCTTATATATAATATATGAATGAATTTATGTTACGCGTCAAGAATTACCATGGGTAAATATATATATACATGTATCTATATATAACCTCAAGAATTTAGAGACATTATTTGAGCATATTCAGTTTTCCATTTCTTTAATTTGGAAAACTGAGGATCGGACTACCTTTATGCAAAAAGAAAAAGTAAGAACATTTGTTGAAATTTTCCATTCCATGGATTTTTTGGATGGTAGGCACTAAAAAGATTAAGATGAATTGGATGTTATTTGATTATTCTTCCGTTGTGTTTTTAATCGTGCCAGACTGGATGTACGGTGCTAGAGTGTTTCTACATTGAAACTAAATCATACGAGACACATACTACTAAAGTATTCTTACTAATACTTTAAGACAGGCATATAAAAAATTCTTAAGAATTCATTACAGGTTAAAAGTTCGAGTTTAAACGAAATATACAATGATTCGTAGTAAATATATAGAATTGTTTATATAAATTAACGTATTATCAAAGACATAGCCACATCAAAATGTTTCTTCTTAATGATAATTGAGAGCTGGCTTTCCTTTTAGGTATGAGGCAGGAGCGTAGTATCCGGGGGGGCCAGGGGGGGCCTGCCCCCCCCCACTCTTTTTCCTAACCTTACTTACACTATAGGAAATGTTAATTCAAAGCCTGTGTGCCCCCCCCCCACTTTTAGAAATGTACCCAAAGTGTAGTATAAGAATTGGTACTAAGAGTAGTTGACACTGAAAAAAGTTTACCTCCCCCCCCCCCCCCCCAACCCCCACGAAATAGGATTTTCGACTTCGGGCAACTTTTCCCCTTTTTTTTTTTTTTTTTGCTTGTCAACTTTTTCAAAAAATTTTTCTCTGCCTGGCCCCCCCCACTTTCAAAAACGATGCTACGCCACTGTGAGGGATGTCACTATATGACCTGCAGCTACGTTACACATAATAGCGGCTTCTGTTGGTGGAATTGCTGTCCATGTGCCTGCTGCTACTCGTGTGGTGAGGGTCCGAAGTGTAAATCTTGTGAAGATTGCTGCAAATGTGAAAATTGCTGCAAATGTTTCGACAATTGTTGCAAATGTTTCGACAATGATGATTCATGTTGTGATATGTCGTGTGGGCAGTGTTTGATGGATTGTCTACTCAGCATCATTCGATTTTTCGGTGGAATATCTACGACATTATATACGGCTATGTATGTCTTACGTGTACTGGAGTATTTCTGTGTGGTTCACCCAACAGTCTTTGCTGAGGGATTTGTTCGCATTATGGATACTGTGTTTGGTTGGATTTTGGACTGACATACATTTTATATTCGGCGTTCTTTCATTTTTTAAAAGCATATACTAGAATTTGAAACGCCGTGCATTTTTGCATATACCAACGATTTAAAAATATTTTACCATTAACAGAACACAGAGAATAAATGTGTAGAGAACAGACAATTTATTATCAAATCATAATTTTGTTTTAATGAAGTGAAATTTTCAATGTGAAAACTTTTCTTCCTTCGTTTAACATAAATTGACAGTGTAGGTTTAGTTTTGAAATATATTTCTTGAGACGAAGAAGCATTTCTTATTCACACAAGTTTGTGCATGTGGTGTTAAATTTAACTTTAATATATCGGCGCCATTATATAAGGGCTTAGACATTCTTAGAGTAGATATGACACATGCAGTCTTCATTATACCGGAACAACGGTTGACAACAGTAAAACAGTGGCGTTATAAGCTAGATTTTTCCAGCTCTTGATCAGACTTATTTCATTCGGATTCTTTTCAGAATAACAAATCTAACTTATTCAGAGATTTGCTTTATATTTGCTAACATATATTTGAAATAGTACAGTGATTTCATTATGTGTTGGTAAGACTTTCACCTTCGTCTGATAAACTTAAAAACTCGTATCTGAAAGAGACTGTCAACATTACAATAATTTCTTTCATTTGAATTAAACAATGGCATTTTTGCTGCTGTTCATTTTATAAACGATTCTTGTAGATTAAGCTAGATGTATTATTAACTTTTATTTGTATACGTTTTTGTTATTATTTTGTATGAAAATTATTTTGTGTTTTTTAAGGAGAAGAACTAGTAAGTTGTTAGAACTTGTTTCTTATCCTTTTGGTTACCAATAAAATATGTTCAAAACAAAACAATAATTTCTTTCCATTTCTGTACTGATAATAAGTGCCTTCTCACCTGTTTAATATTGAGGAATTTCAGTGCAACAATTCTTGTTAAATATTTTCATTTTCATTTTCATTTTACTTCTTATTTTTCTAATTTAATCTTAATAGTTTTATTCATTATTATTAATTCAACTTCTTGTTTTTACAATTTTATTCCAATATTTTACTTTTTATTTCTTATTTTAGTTCTGGTTTCTTGTTTTTCCAATTTCATTTTAAAATTTTTTATTTTCATTTTCTATTTTATTTCTAACTTCTTGTTTTTTTTAATTTCACAAAAGTTCTAAGTTCTTATTTTTCCAATTCTAAATCGATAGAATACAAGAAAAGATAACGTTATCTTGTTGTTTCGACCGATCTGTGGGATATCACAAAGAAAGGTCGACAGACGTAAGCAGATGTCTCTTTTCATATAAAATATCTTTAACAAAGAAAATATGCTTCATCAATGAACTGATCGTACCCAAGACATAGAGTTGGGTGAAGTCAATGGAGGGATTTATCACACTGGGGCCCGTTTTACAAAAGGACTTACGACTTAAGACCAAATTTAATTCTTATAACTTCTTATAAACATTATATTGAAAATTATTTTAAACATTTTAAAAGTAATTTGGTATGATATTTTTACACAAACAATTTCAAAGAAAATTTTTTATTTTGCTAAATGAAACAACAATCTGAAGTTTTTGATCTTAGTCGTAAGTTCTTTTGTAAAACAGGTCCCAGGTCTTTTATACTTACGATTGGATTCATTCTATTCAGATTGTACGCTGAAAGAGTCCTCCGAGACTTGTGGTGACATTTGTACTGAAGCGTTTTCTGAGAGTTTGCTGACCAATGGATTTGCGAGAAAGCGAGATCATTTCAGGGATTTACAGAAATTGCTGATAGATCAAATTGTGAGACCAAAAGAGATTACTGTAAGAACTGTAAGGGACCAACGAAGAGATCCTTAAGCGTTCAAAATATTTTGCATTCACTGAGAGACCCCAAGAGATCACTGGGAGGTTTTAGAGATTGTCTGGCGATCTTTCTGCTCTATTCTGCACGCGATAAAGGCTAGTTTATAGTATTTGTACATCAAATTTAAGTTTGGTGACGCCTTATTTGAATGTCTACTAGATGATTCTTTTTTAACTTTTTTACTTCTAACCCGAACTATTTCAGTGTTTAAGAAAGTTATGTTGAATACTGTAATACATGTATTTGTAAAATAATCTATTTCTCGAAAAGTATACTATTCATAGATTTTGGTGAACAATCTGACAAAAGGAAAGCACCGTCGGCGCATCGTGACAGTTTGTATTTTTCTACCTCAATTGTTATAAATGTACTTTTATATGTCGAAGAATTATTATCTGCACAAAACAAAATGAGATGTAATGAAACTCCGCTGCGATTTAATTCAACTTAAGGAATGTCAACAACGAAATGCACGATGTATCAAATATACGTACATTGTATATTAAGTGTGTCATTAAATGCTCGACAGTGCTACGGTACTTAAATTATCTTGATTTTACGTAATGTAACTTTAACTTTAAGATATTTATTACATTGTTCAATTAATAATTTGGCTAATAATTATGTACGGAAGCGTCGTAACAAATACAAACATAATACATGTACTTGTAGAATTAAGAAAATGTTTATAGAAATGGATCATCAACAAAGTAAAGATGAAGAAATGAGTGTGATAAAAATAGTTTCTTCCAGTTATGGGAATCAAGATTCTAATGATGGAGGAAGTACTTTGAACGAAGAGGAGATGACGTCCTTCAGAAGAGTCTGGTTGTATACGTTTACCCGGGTTTTGTCGACTCTTTTGATCATTGGGAACGTCATTTCGGACTGGCTCCAGTATGCTGATATTGAGGACCCAATAACCGACAAACTGTCCAATTCCATGCACACACGTGCAACAAGTACAAGTACCCAAGTACAGAAAAACGCATCTTTCTGCACGGACGACTCAAGAAAAGATGAACTGACTAAAGACTTCATGTACTTTACTATTGCTGGCTCCATTCTTTCCGCCCTTCAACTAGCCAAGATAATTTATCAAATAGTTTTGAACCACAAACTTTATCCAACAGAGAAAATACCAGACAAAATTGACGGCAAAATTGAAGTCTTCTTTACAACATTGTTGGTGGAGATTCCTCAGAACTACCTTCTTCTTAAATATGATAAGATTATTTGCTTTAACTGTGAGATTGAATGGAATGAAAAGAAAATCAAACGCTTTTTAAACGGACTCACATCTGAACTATCTAGTGTTTGGCGGTATATTACTAGCAGTAAATGCTGCGATGGTAGTGATGGGATCAAACGAAATATACAATACTGCAAATGCAGCAGATCTTCTTGCAGAAGTTGTTGTTGTGGTTGCTTTCATATGTTTTTACTTTGTAGAGGGTGAGTTCATTTTGACACTTCTCTTTTGTTGGATATATGATACCTTTGATAGATATAGTTCAAGATAACAATAATGCGATGTCAGTGAGTTGTTTCTGAATTTGGTTTTCAGCTGTAGAGACAGATAAGTGCTCATTCCAGTGATTTAATAGATAACAAAATTTTACATTGAATATTTCATGCTTTGTGCAATCGCTTACAACTATTTGATTCAGAAACTAGAAGACATCAAATGGTGTTCTTTTAGAAAAGTTTTGTATTATTATTGCAAAGAAACAGAATGAAAAACATACTTCATGAAGCACACTTACTAAAAATATGAATTATTTGAAACACATATCCTTGATTCATTTTTGTAGATTTTCAGATTTTATTTAAGTTGAAACCACTTTCAGTTTTTGCCTGACGGCTAATTTGAAGACGCCGTCGTTTATTGGCCAATATGTCCTATAATCTATTTGAATTAATCTTTAATTACCTCAAGATGTACACTGTTTCTTTTACCTTCTCTAAGATTTTGAGTATTCTTGCTGAAAAATAACGATAATTATAAGCAATAAAATCTTAGTTTTATGTTATACAGATTATGTGTACAAAAATATCTTAATATAAACCATGGTATAGTAAATGTACAAAAAAATTAAAACGATGCACACTACTCATGCAAATTCATTTCAAATCAAAACAATCAAATGTTTCCATAGAATGTCACTTTCCGACATTCAACAATTTAACTAACAGCTGCAGCACAAGTTGCGAGGGTACCAAGTTTGAATCTTGTGAAGAATGTGTCAAATGCTGCAAATGTTTTGACAATTGTTGCAAATGTTTCGACAATTGTTGCAAATGTTTCGACAATTGTTGCAAATGTTTCGACAATGATGATTCATGTTGTGACATGTCGTGTGGGCAGTGTTTGATGGATTGTCTACTCAGCAGCATTCGATTTTTCGGTGGAATATCTACGACATTATATACCGCTATGTATGTCCTTCGTGTACTGGAGTATTTCTGTGTGCTTCTTCCAACAGACTTTGCTGAGCAATTTTATCGCATTATGGATACTGTGTTTGGTTGGATTTTAGACTGATATTTATTTCAACCCCCCCCCCTTTTTTTTTTTTAGTGACATAAGTTTGAAACATACTGAAAAATCATTTCGGAGTTCAGATTTCAAAGATTTCACCCATTTTAGAACGTCGAGGATATATTTGGAGATCACAGAACATACAGATAATTAGAAATTCGTGCCAAAATAGCAAAGAGAATCACCATTTTGATATATTTCAAGTAGGCGAGCTTGTGAATTTTTCATACGAAATTCAGATGAAATTTTTCATGTGCATGAAACTAAAATGAAACTTTTTTTTCTTCCTTTGCGTCTCATAAATTGACAGTGTTGGGAAAGCTATTTTTTAACGTGAAGAAATTATTCACTTATCTACCAAGTTTTTGCTTATTGTTCTTTTATCAGCCAGTCAGTTCCTTTGTATACTTAGCCAATCCTAAAGTAGATTCAATGCTGTCTTTATTATAGTGGAACAAAAGTTGTCAATATTACAGTAAGATAGGTTTTTGTTACGCTTGATTAGGTATTTCATTTAGGCTGGTTCCAGGAAAAAGGTCCATGTGGCCCATTTTACGAATCAAAATTTAATTCGGCTAAAGTTTTTAATGAACTTTAAATTGAATATTCATTCATTGTTTTAAATTTCTGTATAGATAGGTGTTTTACGTTTGCAGTTATAAAGGTGCATAGACACAGATTTGACCTTAATATTTTATGTATAATATCACGACTTATATATTTTAATAGCATTTCACACAAAAACTTATTAAACATTTTATTTCATCTTAAAGTTATTGAAACTTCAAATTTTTTGGTTGGGTTTGATTGACACATTCTTGCACTCTAACAAATTTTACTTTTATTCTTAATACTTCAAAAAGTGGCAAAGCAAAAGGTATAACAAAACATTTATTGACTGTGTTCTCAGGCAAAATGCATTTTTGTCGACCCCTCGAACCAAACTGTTTGCCTCCGTCCTAACAGCTCCAGGCAGACAGTTTGGTTCCTGGGTCCGACATGATCCAGTCAATAAATGTGCATAAGTGATAAATCAGTCCTTGTCATTTTTGGTTTAGTATATATGCGTCTTGTTTGGCAGTACAATTTAGGTGTGGACGGCATGTTCTCTTGGCGCATTGTTTCGGATAGCTGCAATAATGTAGCCCTCTCCTATTTTTTTTATCTGATGTTTTCTGCATAGGCACTCCCCATCTTAATTGTAAAAAAAATATATCCACTATACTTTAAACTGTTTGTTTATAGTATAGTAGACATATATTTTTTTACAATTTAGCTGGGGAGTGCCTATGGTTTACTGGAGAGGGCAACAATTCCACAGCATCTCTGTAATAGTGCAAAAATATTTTTTAAATACGGGCGACTGCGGGCAGAATTTTTCATTCAACT
This sequence comes from Saccostrea cuccullata, assembly GCF_032062105.1. Taxonomy (NCBI): domain Eukaryota; kingdom Metazoa; phylum Mollusca; class Bivalvia; order Ostreida; family Ostreidae; genus Saccostrea; species Saccostrea cuccullata. Next base: position 32,532 of record NW_026930869.1, read on the forward strand.
TACTTGTAATAAGACGAAATTTTTATTCACTGTCGACAACATAGCCTGTTAAACGCGAGAACCATGTAAAATAAGTCTGCATGTTTACTTGTCGCAAAACTCAGCAGTCATGACAATTCACGCGTGATGTACTGAGGCATGCGCTTAAAATTTAGAATAACTGAATAAAGCAGGTGTGGGTGCTTATAAATAATTGTGATTAAACAGCCATAGATAAAATCATTCCATGTGTTATTTTTTTTTCGTAAACAGCGATATTTAGGCTTAAAATAGGGTAATTCCAAAGAAATCTGCTCCCTATAGATCCTCAGTCTCACTGGCTGTCCCAAAATAAAATCTGTCAAGGTCTGTAAACATGGCGGATAAATTCAAGTTGTGATGTTGACATGATGTTGAAAAATAATCACGATTTATGTCTTGTATAATTTATTTATATTTTGGAAGTCCGGGTAAGACATGTTAATAAAATAGTTAATAAAATAGTCGTTTACTGACTCCCTGCGGGAGTGAATCGCTCCCGCAGTTGCACCATTACGGAGATCCTGGGAGATGTAGCCCTCCCCCCTAAAATTAGAAAGGGTTACATCATTGCAGCCATGTTTCGGATTGTACAAGATACAGCCTTGTGCTTTAGCGACCATGTGCTCATTTTTTTAACTGACCAGAATAAAAATTAAGGAACACCTAGAAAAATTAATGGAAATAATTAAACTTTTTACAACACTCCTGTAGAAACTTAGTTGTGTCAGAGAAATTCTCAAAGAATATAAATTCTCAGAAATCGAATATATATATATATATATATATATATATATAAAGCACTAAAAATGACCAACGACACGAACAATAAAAATGGTCAAATTTTCGGGACGCCCTGTCCCTTCCTCAGGACAAAGAAAAAAGTTAAAAAGTCATAAGAACAAAGGAAAAAGAGAAACAAAAACAACTAGCACTACTACTAAACTACTAAACACTAGATATTTACATACTTAATTACATGTTGAATTGGAAATTTTTAAGAACACTAATAAAGAAAGAAATCCGGACCGCTATGAAATGCGTCCGGTCTATCGGGTATACTCGGGTGAAGTGCGATTTACATAATTGAACGAATTAATTATGCTAATTAATTACGACAATCAGTAAATCGTACATTGATTCATTCTCTCAAAATGGCGTAACTTTACTTAATAAAGAATAATGAAAGAAAAATCATATAGTAGGGATATTTAAACATATGAATTGTGATCAATTATAAATTTTGAAATATTTAAGGACTTATTATCGGGAAAAAATAATTAACAAAGGCGTAAGCAATACATAGTTATGTGGTTGTTCGAGAGTTGGTGGCACAAATTAACTGTAGAGTTTACACTAAATTGAGAGAATAATTTTGTTTAGTATGATCAGGAATTGGGTCTAATTTACGTTCATTCTGGTGAAGTCATTCAATTTGTTAATACCATTTGGGCGGAATGACTTCAATCTGTGCATCCAGAACTTTTCTTTGCTTTTCCTCTGAGCATCTGTCCATCTTGGGTTATGGTCAATCACCACTACTGTCATGTCCTCCCATTTGTGACCCTCAAGGTTGAAATGTTCCCCAACGGGTTCATTGAGTTTTTTGGTCCTAATGGTCGAATGGTGGTTATTGACTCTCCTACGGAGATCTCCTGTTTCACCAATATACTGTTTGGAGCAAACTTTGCAACTGATGAGATAAATGCAGTTGTCAGTATGACAGGACAAATTCCCTAGTATTTTGTAGCTGCGGCCTGTAACAGGGCTGTTAAAACTGTCTGTGCCAGTGCTGTGCTTACAAAGAAGACATCTCCTGTCAGAGCAAGTTTTAAAGCCCCCGTTAGGTAATGGGTTGTCCAGTCTGGTTCTTACTACCATGTCCTTTAGATTCCTTGGGCGTCTGTATGCAGCCAATGGGGGTTCCTTAAAGACCTCTGCCATTCGTTTGTTTGAATGGAGAATTGGTAGGTTCTTTTGAAGGATACCGCTAAGGTTCTTAAGAACGGGATGGTATGTGGTTACCAGAGGGACCCTGTCGCTATTGTCTTTTTCCTTGTAGCGAAATAGGTTTTGCCTGTCATGTTCCGCCATCTCATCAATAGCTGTTTGTACGGTGCGGGCATTGTAGCCTCTTTTGCATAAGTGGGACTTAAGAAGACCACTTTGCTCCTGATATAAGGCAGGGGACGAACAGATGCGTCGAATTCTGGTGGCTAGACCCTTAGGCACTCCCTTAAAAGTGTGTGGGGGATGACAGCTAGTGGGCATAAGATATAGGTGGGAGTCTGTGGGTTTGGTGTGGAGACTGAATTCGATTTCACCATCAATCAGGGTAGATGTAGTATCTAGGAATACGTTTTTCGAATTAGATACGTCTACTGTAAATTTGATCGACTGATGAAAGGTGTTGGCAAACGTAATGAATGCCTCGAGGTTCTCGCGACAATCCACCCACTTCATCTCTATATCGTCAATGAAACGCAACCAGCTATGAGGCCTAAATGGTGCTTGAAGTAACAAGTTGCGTTCCAGTCTGCCCATGAAGACATTGGCATAAGACGGTGCCATTTTCGTACCCATAGCAGTGCCATTAACTTGCAGGTAATGTTCTCCATTAAACATGAAGTTGTTGAACTTGAGAACATGTTCAAGGAGCTTAGCAAGGGACTCGTTAGAAGAAACTTGTATGGATCTACTATCCCAGACTTCTCTACAGGCTTCGATACCCTCATCGTGCGGAATATTGGTGTACAAAGATGTGACGTCCATAGTCACGAGGAGGGTATGATCTGGGAGGCCAGTAGAGGGCGTCTTGTTAATGTAGTCCGTAGTGTCCTTAAGATAGGATGGCAAACTTTCTACGTGTGGACGGAGATGTAAATCAATGAATTCAGAAATTTTCTCCGTGGGGTGTCCAATTGCGCTGACTATGGGGCGACCTGGCATGCCTTCTTTGTGTATTTTAGGAAGCAGATAGAATTGTCCTGGTCTACAGTCAATAGGATTTAAGGTCTCATAGACGTTGATACCAATCTCATTTTTCTCAAACATATCGTCAAGAGTTTTGGTAATGGCGGTTGAGAATTCTTTGGTAGGGTCAGAGTCCAGTTTCTTATAGAAACGTTCGTCTGAGAGTTGTCTTTGGGCCCCCGCCATGTAAGTCTCTTTATCCATTACTACAACTGTAGAGCCTTTGTCTGCTTTCTTAATTACAATGTCATCCCGATTTTTTAATGATTGTAAGGCAGATCTCTCCTCCTTACTCAAATTGTCGGGAGTTTTGTCTGGCATTGAAAGGAGCTTCTCTATGTCTGACTCAACGGCATCAATATACGACTCAAGCGCGCCGCATTTGCCCGGTGTAGGTTCCCAGGCACTCTTGAGCTTATAGAGTTTGTGTTCCTCTAGGTCCTGTAAATCTGGCTTGGAAGAGTCGTATGAATTTGCTTCGGAGTCTTTTCAAGAGAAGTGCTCCTTCAAATGAAGTCTCCGAAAGAATGCTCGGGTGTCCTCTCTGACTTGTTTTTCGTCGACCTCATGTGGCGTGGGGCAGAAATTTAGCCCCTTTGAGAGAAGTGAGGTCTCCGATTCGGAGAGAGGAGCACTAAATGTATTGAGCACTGGGCAGACGTCAGGAGTTTGTACGGGTCCGTCCCAAATGGGAGGACATGACAGTAGTGGTGATTGACCATAACCCAAGATGGACAGATGCTCAGAGGAAAAGCAAAGAAAAGTTCTGGATGCACAGATTGAAGTCATTCCGCCCAAATGGTATTAACAAATTGAATGACTTCACCAGAATGAACGTAAATTAGACCTAATTCCTGATCATACTAAACAAAATTATTCTCTCAATTTAGTGTAAACTCTACAGTTAATTTGTGCCACCAACTCTCGAACAACCACATAACTATGTATTGCTTACGCCTTTGTTAATTATTTTTTCCCGATAATAAGTCCTTAAATATTTCAAAATTTATAATTGATCACAATTCATATGTTTGAATATCCCTACTATATGATTTTTCTTTCATTATTCTTTATTAAGTAAAGTTACGCCATTTTGAGAGAATGAATCAATGTACGATTTACTGATTGTCGTAATTAATTAGCATAATTAATTCGTTCAATTATGTAAATCGCACTTCACCCGAGTATACCCGATAGACCGGACGCATTTCATAGCGGTCCGGATTTCTTTCTTTATTCGTGTTCTTAAAAATTTCCAATTCAACATGTAATTAAGTATGTAAATATCTAGTGTTTAGTAGTTTAGTAGTAGTGCTAGTTGTTTTTGTTTCTCTTTTTCCTTTGTTCTTATGACTTTTTAACTTTTTTCTTTGTCCTGAGGAAGGGACAGGGCGTCCCGAAAATTTGACAAGCTTTAATGTTCGTGTCGTTGGTCATTTTTAGTGCTTAATATAAATTTCCATCCATGACCTTGTATCTACTTGGTAGATCCGACATTTAGGATATACAGTGTTGTTGGTTTTTTAGTTTTATATATATATATATATATATATATATATATATATATATGTAGAAAGCACAAAGAAATTCACTTTTACATGGATACCCACTTCCGCCCCAGCCCGGGGTTGAACTCTCGACCTTCGGAATCTGTCTCCTAGCAGTGTAGGAACAGCGCGCTAGACCGCTCGGCTATCTAGGCAAGTCAAAAAACTTGCTTTCGATGCCGATGGAATTCTCGCGGCGCTGTCCTACACTACACGGTCATTGAGAATAGAAGTGAGATACAGTTATTTGGACATTAGTTTTAACAGAGGATTGTTACCAATACATGTTGTAATGAAATTAATTATTTATAAAGCACATTTTACAACAACTCTTAAACTAACATAACATGCCCTATGTGAAGAAATATTAATATAGAAAGCACAAAGAAATCCACTTTTACATGGGTACCAACTTCCGCCCCAGCCCGGGGTGAACTCTCGACCTTCGGAATCTGTCTCCTAGCAGTGCAGGAATATATATATATATATATATATATATATATATATATATATATATATATATATATATATATATTATTTTCAGAACATGTGAAATCCAACTTTATTGTTATCAACTTAATTATCAGTATTTATAATTCTATTTAAAGTAAGAAAATACAAAAAATGCAAATTCAAAATTAGCTATTTTAGTAATTGTTATGAATCATATCTAACAAAACATTGACTTGAATACCTTCTTAAAGCTGACAGAAGAAAAACGATATTGGCTCAGGTGAGCTAAATAAAACAAGGGAAGAATGCAGCCTCTAAATATATAGTTAAAAGATTTTGTCCCAAAGCCAGAAAAATATTTTTCCGGTAATAAAATTAGCCACATCAGTATACCAGGAAAATACAAGTATGGAGGAGATGCCACAGAAGTATTTCACTATCCTAGCTGTGTATAGGAACGTGTACAGACCGGTAGGTAAAGCGGCCAGGTCCGCGAAGACAGAGGGCGCTTTTGGGTCGCAAAGTTTGCAGTTACTACAGACACACTCGGTTGACATCTTGCCTTTTATACAACTGATATAGCAGCAGCAACAAGGAATAAACGTCTTACAGCTGAAATAAATAAACTCCATAAGTTTGACATTTCTAAAGTGAAAATCCCTAATTGTCTTTAAACTGAAATCAATATTGATACATGTATGGATGTTCTTAAGGATATTACAACTCAAATAATGACAGAGTCCAAATGGACTTACAACTGAAATAAGAATTGACTTCAATCTGAATGAATAAAGTAATAAACGACGTAAATATCCTAAATACGAATATTTTTATCAAGAATTCTACAAGTAAATGATGTATCTAAGCGATAAATAATGAACTTACTCAAAACAACAACAGCAACATGGACAACAGCACTTGATCAAACCACGGAAGCATTTCTTTAGGTATTTGGTCAAACAAGCGGTCAGGCAAGCGACAAATTTTTCACAAAATCTAGAACAGACGTTTGAACAGTCACATTTTGTGTTACCGGCTGAAACCTTCAGGTTCGTCAAATAACGCCAACCAGTGCTTAGAAGAGCAGACAGGCCGTTTAGAAAACGTCTGATTCTCCCGGCGTCCCACACTTTGCATTCGAAACATGTTTCAGATAAACTTTCTTCGAAGCGATGAAGTAAAAAATTTTGTGGAATTTTTATAAATGCGTTTACAAGAAAAATTTCGGTTCGCTCGTCCACATAATCGGTGATTTCAATATCAGGCTGTAGTCGGTGGTTCTGAACGATCTGATAGATGATGTTAGCCATTTGTAGAACAGCAATCACGGTCCCTGCAATGGTTAAATACAAGAATTGTTCAGCGTTTTTTTCACTTTTGTCCGTCTTTTGACCGTTGGCACAGATTTCCTTTTTTCCACTGAGTATCTCTTTTATATCCCCAACAGGATCGCTCATGTCGGAGTATTGCAGCCAATCTGAAACAAGATTGAGAATGATCAAGACTGCAGAGAAGACGCGACAAGTGGTATACCACCAAACTTTTCTCGGCTTCTTCTCTTCCTCCTCCTCTGGCTGAGGCGGCTGTTGTTGATGCTGTGGTTGTGGTACAACTACAAATGGAACTTGAGTGTGCCATGCAGCTGAATGTTGATATCCTTGATGGAGCTGCAAACTGGGTTGGGGGCCACGATCCATTTGCATCTCCCCCGGCGCAGGGTACTGGTGTGAATAAACGGCAGGTAGCCCGCGCTCTTCGTAACTCATTTCCATGTTTTCTGGATAAGCTCTTTCATTTGGATCTCGATCTTGCTGAACATAAAATCCACTCTCCCTGTAGCTCATCCTTGAAGGACCCTGATGTTGCACAGCACGACCATAATCTTCAGCCCTGTGTTCGGCCATTTCATACACTTGCTGTCTTTTCATCAGTTGTTGTCGGTAATCTACATTTTGAATCTCGGTATTTCTGTAAGCCATGTTTCTGTATCCTCTATCCGAACGATGCTCTTCATAATATAGGAAACTCCTATTTCTGTATTCCCTATCCGAAACCCTTGAATGCGCTGGGCTTTGCAATTCTCGCTCTTCGTCGCCATGATATCCTCCATTCCAGGGCACAATATCCCTACGCCTTGGGCCCAGATCATCAGTTATCCCTCCACTCCTATCTTCCATTCCAATGCTCTCGGGATATTCATCACTCTCATCATCATGTCGACCTTGCTGGTCGTAAGTATTATTCTCTGAGACATGACCATTTCTTGAATCAGACCTGCGACTCCGTCCTCGATCTGCCATGTTATATAAGTGGGACGACAGTATCTTATCTGCTGCACATTATATCATACGATAAATGAAAACTCTTCAAAGAATTTACATGTCAGGCCTATAGCCTGTCAAGCTTACTGATATATATTTTTCTCAAGTTTTGACATTCAGAAGCCATAAGACATATACCTGCTTTTATTAAGTGGTTGCCCCGGTAAATAATAGCATACACACTCAAAAAACAATGTTCATTAAAATTTTATCGTTTCAGCCTCCATTGGCAGGCATTAATGTATTCTCTTAAAGAAAACTGGGATTAACAAAATAATTATACCGCAGTATATTATGTCGTGTAAAATTATCTTCGGGCTGTACCCTCTCCCAATTCTGAAAACTCCAAATCCGCCGCTTCATTTCTTGACCTTTGGCATTATACACAATGTAGATACTCGGTAATATGGGGGTATTATTTTAGCCTAAAGCTAGGGTGAGAGGACTCCAGCATTTGACGTAACCTCCTTATCCCGAACTCATAGAATCAAAAAGAACTTTGAAATAGCTGAGGATTCGAGATAATCAGGGAAAAACGCTTAACAAATGAGAGACTGGGACTTCCAAATCGCTTCGATATATCCATGGTTTTCAAGATATCAGTGTATTAATGCACATATATAATACTTTAAAACTATATATACATAGTGAATGAAGAAATATTACTTTAAAAGCATAGAAAATTCACATAACAAGAGTACTTTATCCAGACCTAACCTGGGTGGAAAATTGCGGATGCTTATTCTGTCTCCAAACAGTACAGCAACAGCGCTCTAGACCACTCAGCTATCCAGGCAAATCAATTCGATGCCAGTGGAATTTCCGAGAGTAATTCTTAACTTGCCCAGATAGTCGAAAAGTCTAGCGTGTTGTTCCTGCTCTGTAACACACAGAATGAATCCATTGCATTCAGTCAACTGAAGGATTACTGAATGATTACTGAAAGGTCTGGGAAGGTCACTGAATGGCAGGACTATTCGGTCATTATTCAGTAGAATTTCGGTCACATTTCTGTCACAAGTAGCTATTCCGTAGATCAAGCGTTCAACCACGGTTTGGGACAAGGATAAGTAAAATAAATACTTTAAAAACATTGGTTCATTTTTGCACAATAAGCTAACCAAACAAAAATCATTATTTGTACACCTTTGTAAAATTTCAGCCAGGTGAGCTCGGTTTGATGGATATAGGACAGATGATGTTCAGCCAGTATATGTTACATGAGATTTGCTTGTTTTTTGATAATGGACATGATAACAACGCTATTGGAAGAAATTCTGAAGTGGTTAAAACGATAAAACGATTACTTGGAAAAAAGATTATCTGTTTTACGTTGACTATGTTTCATCTAAGATTAGTATACTTAAGACATCCAAATATAATATGTACCATTTGAAATAATGTACTAGTATTGTGTTCCGATGGGGCAACTCGCACCTTCGCCTTTAGGGCGAAGTTGCGAGGGCAAAGTAGCGAAGTGCGAAGATGCGACGGCCAAGCGCGAATTAAGGTGCGAGAGCGAAAGTACGAAGGCGACTTCGCGTTTTCGCCCTCGCACCTTCGCTCTTTTTTGTGGAGTTCTCACTCCGACATTTGAAAATAATTTCATTTATAACCAGAAGTCTCTGTCGAGACTGAAGCTCTACTGGTTTGTACTTATAGCAAAGGAAGAGAAAAGTACTTAAGCAGTTGGGGATTGAAACTTTACAACAGCAATAAATAAAATAATGATACTTGATTAAGTCTTATGTTCTTAGTATAGTCTACTTGCATGCCACATTATATTTTAATCAGAATAAAACTGTATTTGGAGTAGCATTTTGAGAGTATTAATCAGAAATTTCTATTTTTAGTAACCAAGGCAATAATGTTCATCGAAGTCAAAAACCAATAGATAGAATTGTTTATCTTAGTGTAGTCTACTTGTGTGCCAAGTTATATTGAAATCAGACCAAAACTGTAAGAGATGTAGCATTTTGAGAGAATTGCATAGATTTCTATTTTTAGTAACCACGGCAACACCGTTCATCAAAATCAAAAACCGATACACAGAATTATGTATCTTAGTGTAGTCTACTTGTGTACCAAATTAAATTGAAATCAGAACAAAACTGTAGGAGGAGTAGCATTTTGAAAGAATTTCACAGAAATTTCTATTTTTAGTAACCAAGGCAATAATGTTCATCGAAGTCAAAAACCAATAGATAGAATTGTTTATCTTAGTGTAGTTTACTTGTGTGCCAAGTTATATTGAAATCAGACCAAAGCTGTAGGAGACAGGATTTTGAAAGAATTGCACAGATTTCTATTTTTAGTAACCACGGCAACACCGTTCATCAAAATCAAAAACCGATACACAGAATTATGTATCTTAGTGTAGTCTACTTGTGTACCAAATTAAATTGAAATCAGACCAAAACTGTAGGAGGAGTAACATTTTGAAAAATTGTTTACAGACAGACGGACGGACGCCGGACGCATTACTATCGCATAAGCTGCAGAAGGATAAAACGTACGCTGAACTAGGACCTTAGGTCCCCCGCATAGTTCACGTCTATCGGGTCTGTTTACTCCGCTACAAAATGTAGTGCGTTGTATACGTAAAGTGAAAATAGAATAAATCGTAATACTGTGAAGCCTTTTCAGTGTAAAATAAAACAGAAAATTTATTTTTGTCACGGGAATAACCATCTGTGATGGGTAGTAGAAAACAAAGAGGAGGAGGGGGGTTGCTGAGCAACATTATTATAAGATATATGATATATTAGAATTTAACATTTATGGATTATGTTGGGTGACCTGTGGTCTCCCCTATGATTTTATTATTCCATGTAAGGTTATAGCATCTATATAACACAGTGCCTAACCTCTGATCTCCTTACTAATAGTAAGCGACTCAGAGTAAACGACGTACGTCCAGTCTCTGCATTCGCAGATCTCTAACAAGCAGGGGGGGGGGGGGTGAAGATTTTGCCCCCTACCACCCCATTTTCATTTCGCTCGGACTTTT
>NW_026930870.1:0-44514 GCF_032062105.1 Saccostrea cuccullata
TGACCAAAGTTAAAGTTTTTAAAAAGTAGTTAAAACGCCAAGGTCAAGGTCAAAGCAAGGTCAAAGGTCTTTTCACAAGGATTTTATATGTGAAGTATGAACGCCCTATCCCTTAACATTCAAAAGTTATGGTCAAGGATCAAGTTTTTTCATAAGTATGGAAATCTCCAAGGTTAAAAGTTCGAAGTTGTTGGTATCCAATGAAAGGTATTGCTGCAAAGAATACATATATGGCATATGAAAGTCCTAGTACCTACCATTCAGAAGTTATGGCCAAAGTAAAAGTCTGGAATTTTTGTGTTAAAGTGGGTCAAACTCCAAGGTCAAAAGGTCAAATTTGGTGGTACCCAAAGAAAGGTCTTGTCACAAGGAATACACATGTGAAATGTGAAAGTCATAGCTCCACTAAATCAAGTTATGGACAAGATTAAAGTTTTTGTGACGGACGGACAGACTGACAAATGAGATTTAATGTCCCCTCGTTTTCGCGAAAGCGGGGGACAAAAAGAACTTTCTTGAATCAGATAGATTAATTCATTCGGCAAAAATTTGGGTGACATTTAAAACATATTTTGTAACTGTGAAATTTTTCAAGTTTCTTTTTTCTTTAATTTGTAATTCTTTATCCTTTTGCCAGATTTCTGATCTGATAACTTTTTTTAGAAAACGTGGCATATAATTTGCTTTAATGTTAGGTATTTCCATCCTCCTATGATGTCATAGGTTTTTGCAAAAGCTGTTATTTATTTAAATTCATGATAAGTACGCAGTACAGTAAAGGCAACACATGAAATCAAAGTACTCAGTAGTACAGAGAGTCGGGCTCATATACAGAGTAAAATGAATTTCTTACATGAATCATACGTTTATATTGTATTAACAGATAAATAACAAGAACATCAGATTAAAAAAATTCTGATGAAATTTTTTTTTTAACTAGCAATATAAATTATAAGACACTGACAGTGAGTTTTCGATCCAAGTTTTGTCAGAATCAAAATTAATCTGGTACTACGGCTGAATGTAAATAGACAGGCCAGTCTGGTTCCCTCTCCTGTTTTTCCTCGTTAGTGTAGAGAACTACGATAACACTGATTATCAGAAATCCTTACGCTAATAAACTATGTTCTTTGACTTAAGACTGAAGTTTTAAAAGTCATTACTACTAACGTTTATTTATTTAGATAAAACTTCGCTTTATTTATGTTGCTTTATTTAGCGTTTGTATTATCTCAGAAGCGGTTGAGAGTAAGAACTATATTTTTACACGTAACTTTGAAATGGCGACTATGGGAATGACATCCTGTCTTGAACAGGATGACATAAGCCGGCAATTGCTCTTTGAGCAATAAGCCCGGCTAAAAAAAATATGGTGATGAGGTCTGACGTTATGACAGTAGCTCCAAAGTAAGACTCGATTTTTTTTTTTAAATGAAGATTGATGTTTTCGACCTTTTAAAATGATTTAAGATAGTAGGTTAAAGAAAAGAGCTAAAATTCTCTTTGTTATTATCTGCTAATAGTGCAAATTATGAAGTTTAAATCCTAATTTAAACTTATTTATAACCATTGATAGTTATGAATAAATCTAAATTAGGATTAATTTTTTATGCAACATTTGCTTGGACTTCTATTGTTTGTTTCTTTTAACAAATCGTGCGTAAAGTTTCTAAAGTATTTGTAGTTAAAATCATTAAATTTACCAATACCATACTGTTATGAATTTTTTTGCCGCCATGGACTACCGGATACTTTTTATTGGCCATTTCAGGTAAAAATATTTGTTACGTGCTTGTATAACCGAATTTGACGATGCCATATGTCACATGGGCAATTTAATACCCAGGATTTATAATACTTTGTTGTAAATGAAAAAAATAGTCTCAATAATTTTAAGTTTTTTAATATGTGATATTTTATTAAATCTTATGTGAAGTATCATGAGAATGAAAGAAATAAAGCATTTATTTTTCATATGTTTAATTGTTTATCTGAAATACCCATTTTCTTCGTAGGAAGCATGTTGGAAAGATATGGAGATAACGAAGAGTATTCAGTCTCAAAGTCCATAAAACAATACAAAGTAAGAGCAGAGCAAACACGGATCTCCGAAACATCAGAAGTTGGATCAGGTGCCATGGAGGATTGAGCAAATTTGGCCTGGCTTTCTCCCATCTGACCCCTAGAGTTCCCTTTTCAGTATCGTTTTGATTTGTGGAATCTGTTCCACATCTTTTTTTCCATAAACTCTACTCCTCTCTCTCTCTCGAGTCAAAATAATGGTCTCTAAATCAAACCAGAGGTCTCTGTCGAGACTGTAGCTCTACTGGTTTGTAATTATAATAAAGGTAGAGAAAAGTATCCATTCGGAATAGAAACTTTAAAACAGCAATATAAAATATAATAATGATCCTGGATTAAGTCTTTTTATGAGCAACTTGTGTGCCAAATTATATTGAAATAAGACCAAACTGTGGGACTGTAGCATTTTGAAAGCATTTCACAGATATTTCTATATTTAGTAACCATGGCAACACCGTTCATCGAAATCAAAAATCGATGCAATAAATTATGTATCTTAAAGTAGTCTACTTGTGTGCCAATTTATATTGAAATCAGATAAAAACTGTAGGAGTAGCGTTTTTATAAAATTTCACAAAAATTTCTATATTTAGTAACCATGGCAACACCTTTCATCGAAATCAAAAACCGATGCATTAATTTATGTTTCTTAGTGTAGTCTTCTTGTGTTCAAAGTTATATTGAAATCAGACCAAAACTGTAGGAGGGGTAGCATTTTGAAAAATTGTTCACAGACAGACGGACAAACAGCTTAGACAGACAGACGGACGGACGACAGACACCTTACTATCGCAGAAGCTCTTCTGGTCTCTGACCAGTAGAGCTAAATATGAATCATGAGTACAATATGATACATTAGAATGTGATTATTACACGTTAATTGTATATTTGCCTATATGATAATAGTTGCCTTGGTATAATTTGATTAATGCACAGGAGTTCGCGTATCTACAGTGTATCAATTATACCGAAATTTTCATTAAATAAAAAAATACGTAATACGTATAATAATAATACAAGGAGTGCAACGCATTTTAGGTCACCTGGGAACCCCTCGCTTAATATCAAGGCTGTCGCACAAATCTTCAATCGAAAATTATAAAACACAAACCAATCTTTTTGGAAGGGACCATTCTTTATGGCTCTTAATGCATATGATTTCAAACGCATGTTTTACAACAGCAGCGGTGACATTTCTCCACAACTTCGCTCAAATATCCGTTGTTCGCGACGCCATGACGTGACGTGACGGGCGCGTCCATTTACCAAAAAAGGAACAAAACTGCCTGAAATGCTAATCCAGATGATTGAGGTCATATGCGAAAAAAAAACCAGAGACAAGTGAGTAGACATTCAAGAAAATTTAAAACGGGGAGGTACAAGTACTTGTACTCGTATTTAAACGTAATATCGTTATCTCTAGTTAATTGTGTATGATTGTTTTTTTTTTCCTTTTGGGTAAATGGACCGCCCGTGACGTCACGTCATGGCGTCGCGGACAACGGTTGCACTCCTTGTGTTATTATTATAGGTATTACGTATCTTTTTTATTTACCGAAAATTTCGGCAAAATTGATAGGTACGCGAACTCCTGTGATTAATGTAATACTTCGGACCCAAGCTTGTATTCTCTTCTTCTCTGTTTGGTGCTTTTTAGAATACGTCTGATGCTCAAGCTAGGTTGTACACCGTTGATTTAAATGCTCGATACGTAAAAGGTCTGAAATTGACAACAAATTATTAAAAGATTGTTCTAAGTTAATGGTAATGACATTTTAAAAACCAGAAGTCTCTGTTGAGACTGTAGCTTTACTGGATTATACTTAAAACGAAGGAAGAGAAAAGTAGCAGTTGGGACTTGAAACTTTAAAACAGCAATAAATAGAAAAATTATCCTTGCCGTTCATCAAAATAACCAGAAGTCTCTGTCGAGACTGTAGCTCTACTGGTTTATACTTAAAACAAAGGAAGAGAAAAGTAGCAGTTGGGACTTGAGACTTTAAATCAGCAATAAATAGAAAAATTATCCTTGCCACTCATCAAAATAAAAACCAATGCACAGAATTATGTATCTTAGTATAGTCTACTTGTGTGCCAAGTTATACTGAAATCAGACCAAAACTGCAGGAGGAGTAGCATTTTGAAAGAATTTCACAGAAATTTCTATTTTTAGTAACCATGGCAACATTGTTCATTGAAATCAAAAACCGATGTACAGAATTATGTATCTTAGTTTAGTGTAGTCTACTTGTATGCCAAGTTATATCAAAATCAGACCAAAACTGTAGGTGGAGTAGCATTTTGAAAGAATTTTACAGAAATTTCAATTTTTAGTAACCACGGCAACACCGTTTATCGAAATCGAAAAACCGATGCACAGAATTATGTATCTTAGTGTAGTCTTCTTGTTTGCCAAGTTATACTGAAATCGGACCAAATCTGTAGGAGGAGTAGCATTTTGAAAGAATTTCAAAGAAATTTCTATTTTTAGTAACCACGGCGACACCGTTCATCGAAATCAAAAACCGATGCACAGAATTATGTATTTTAGTGTAGTCTACTTGTGTGCCAAGTAATATTGAAATTGGACCAAAACTGTAGGAGGAGTAGCATTTTGAAAGAATTTCACAGAAATTTCTATTTTTAGTAACCACGGCAACACCGTTCATCGAAATCAAAAACCGATGCACAGAATTATGTATCTTAGTGTAGTCTACTTTTGTGCCAAGTTATATTGAAATCAGACCAAAACTGTAGGAGGAGTAGCATTTTGAAAGAATTTCACAGAAATTTCTATTTTTAGTAACCACGGCAACACCGTTCATCGAAATCAAAAACCGATGCACAGAATTATGTATCTTAGTGTAGTCTACTTTTGTGCCAAGTTATATTGAAATCGGACCAAAACTGTAGGAGGAGTAGCATTTTGAAAAATTGTTTACAGACAGACAGACAGACGGACAGACAGACGGACGGACGACGGACGCATTACTATCGCATAAGCTCTTCTGGTCTCTGACCAGTAGAGCTAAAAACCGATGCACAGAATTATGTATCAGGTATCCTAATATAATCTACTTGTGTGCCAAGTTACATTGAAATCGGACCAAAACTGTAAGAGGGGTAGCATTTTGAAAGCAATTCACAGAAATTTCTATTTTTAGTAACCACGGCAACACCATTCATCGAAATAAAAAATTCATGCACAGAATTATGTATCTTAGTATAGTCTACTTGTGTGCCAAGTTATATTGAAATCGGACCAAAACTGTAGGAGGAGTAGCACTTTGAAAGCATTTCACAGAAATTTCTATTTTTAGTAACAACGGCAACACCATTCATCGAAATCAAAAACCGATGCAAAGAATTATGTATTTGAGTGTAGTCTACTTGTGTGCCAAGTTACATTGAAATCGGACCAAAACTGTAAGAGGAGTAGCATTTGTAAGAATTTCATAGAAATTTCTAGTTTTAGTAACCACGGCAACACCGTTCATCGAAATCAAAAACCGATGCACAGAACTATGTATCTGAGTGTAGTCTACTTGTGTGCCAAGTTATATTGAAATCGGACCAAAACTGTAAGAGGAGTAGCATTTGTAAGAATTTCATAGAAATTTCTATTTTTAGTAACCACGGCAACATCGTTCATCGAAATCGAAAAACCGATGCACAGAACTATGTATCTGAGTGTAGTCTACTTGTGTGCCAAGTTATATTGAAATCGGACCAAAACTGTAAGAGGAGTAGCATTTTGAAAAATTTCACAGAAATTTTTATTTTTAGTAACCACGGCAACATCGTTCATCGAAATCAAAAACCGATGCGCAGAATTATGTATATTAGTGTAGTTCTACTTGTGTGCCAAGTTATATTGAAATCGGACCAAAACTGTAGGAGGAGTAGCATTTGTAAGAATTTCATAGAAATTTCTAGTTTTAGTAACCACGGCAACACCGTTCATCGAAATCAAAAACCGATGCACAGAACTATGTATCTGACTGTAGTCTACTTGTGTGCCAAGTTATATTGAAATCGGACCAAAACTGTAAGAGGAGTAGCATTTGTAAGAATTTCATAGAAATTTCTATTTTTAGTAACCACGGCAACACCGTTCATCGAAATCAAAAACCGATGCACAGAACTATGTATCTGAGTGTAGTCTACTTGTGTGCCAAGTAATATTGAAATCGGACCAAAACTGTAAGAGGAGTAGCATTTTGAAAAATTTCACAGAAATTTTTATTTTTAGTAACCACGGCAACATCGTTCATCGAAATCAAAAACCGATGCGCAGAATTATGTATATTAGTGTAGTTCTACTTGTGTGCCAAGTTATATTGAAATCAGACCAAAACTGTACGAGAAGGAGCATTTTGAAAAATTGTTCACAGACAGACAGACGGACGGACGGACGACGGACGCATTACGATCGCATAAGCTCTTCTGGTCTCTGACCAGTAGAGCTAATAAGTTAAACTTATGTTTCTACAGAGTTCTTGAAATCTTTTTTCCACTGTCAGTCATTTGTACTGGCTACCATCTGAACTTTGTCAGTCAGGACAGATTTCAATCAGTCAAAAAAAAAACTTTAAAAAAAGGAGGAAAATTTTCTTTAAAATTTAGTATCAATTTATCTCAACCTCCATCTCTAAAACAAGCTTTCTAATCTCTCTCTCTCTCATTTTCAACTTCATCTTGTTCGTAATCTGACTCCTCACTTTCACTGTGACATTCTGACTCCTCACTTTCATATTCTGATTTATCACTTTCAATTTCTTCAACTCTCTCACTGTCAATATCCCTGACCCTCTTGATCTCTCTTTCATCTTTTCTCTCATTATCTCTTTCATCTTCTCTCTCATTATCTCTTTCTGTTTGTCTCTCCTGATCTCCTGTTGAGCTCTCTTTTTCCTTTTATGGCCATGTCTTCTTTTCTGTCCAGTTGGGGATAACTAAAATGTAAATACATCTTTGAAGTCCTAAGATGTATTAACGTAAAGATTTGACGGTCCAAGTCTTTATAGTAAGCAAAAGAACGAGGGCGCTTTTGATTGGCATTCGGCAGGAATCTGGGCGTACTTGAAAGGTGAAAATTTTTTTGACATGTCACATGAAATTTTAACATTCTTTTATTTAATAGGTTTCTCAGCAATAGCAAAGGAAAATATTTTCCAGAAAGTGAATATTGACTTGCAAAAACAAAAAAAAAATAACTTGAAAGTTGGCTAGATCAGACATTTCGTACAAAATGGTACGTTTTTACACACGTTTCTCTAACATGTCTATCCTTCTAGTTTTGTTGGTAGATTATGACAATCAGCGTCATAAGGTGCTTGATAATATTACGTCATCTATTTAAAACCCATAGTCTCGATAATGTTTAACTACTACAATTAGAACGCATGAGTTATCACCCTTGCACTGGTATTAAACGCATTTATCAAAATATAGTGATAAATGCGATTATTTAATAGGTTTCTCTGCAATAGGAAAGGAAAATATTTTCCAGAAAGTGAATATTGACTTGCAAAAAAATAACTTGAAAGTTGGCTAGATGAGACATTTCGTACAAAATGGTACATTTTTAAACACGTTTCCCTAACTTTTTTCTATCTCTGGGCCTTCTCTCCATAATTTTCAAGCGTCATATGTGTGCATTTTAATTCAAAGAAACGAATATACATTTGTAAAAAAAAAAAAAAAAAAAAAAAGAAAATGGAGAGAAGATCCAGAGACCATATAAAATAAACTTTTCCCAAAACAATCCGACTGTGTAAATGTGATGCTCCCTTTAAAACCATATAGAAAGTGTAGCGGTGATAGCTCAGTTACATGGAATGCCTGTTCAGTGCACTAAATGTGAAAAGTTTTTGGTTCGAGCCTCGTACAGGGCGTTAATTATTTTTTTCAAATACAAAAAATCAGCTTCATTTTATATACTGATGTATTAAAATTTTGAATTAGATACATTCTGGTTCAGTTTGGTTTTAGATCGAAATGAATTCAAGTCTTTTATAAATTCTATGTACATGTAAACTTATCATCTATGCCTTTAATCTTACAGTTTTTTTTTTGTGTGAAACATTACTATGTTATAGCACCTCCTAGTAAAAACGGTCATACGTAAATGTTAGAATCTTACAAGGTATTTCAAACAAAAAACTTCTATGGTTGTGTTTGTAAAATCTGATCAGCTATGTCCAGCCAACCAAATCATGGACATTTAAACCATAAATGTTTCGTACAAATAATTCCTGCAGATTACACGCCAAATACGCCCGTCTTCTTTCAATGTTTTATTAAAGTGTAATTTTTGGTCGAATTTAAAGTGACCTTGTTTAAGGGTCCGAAACTAAGTTTTAGTAGAAATGGTAGCCCTTGGGCCAAGGATACCCTGTGACAAATTGGGTGTTTCTATACCTCGGAACGGAAAACGGAATATATCATTTTAAAAAACACAAATGTTATCATAAACTATATATCCTATATATGTTCAATTCCCCACAATTAAATATAAGTTGAATTAGTCATATTCAGTCTTTTATTCACAAAAATCACTGACACAGTAGTGAAGTAGAATCAAATTTGAAAAGGGGGATTAGAGAGAGAGAATTAAACGTACGTAAAAAGAATTTGATAAGCGAAAAAAGACAATTGTTTGATTCGAGATCTAGAGGGGAGATACAATCTAACTCCAACATCTTTCAAGACTATTTTTTACACAACTTACTACATTAATAACATTAACAAAAAGCTGGGGGGTTCATTTTTGAACATTTTTAAAGTAAAAATATTATGTCTTGAAAACAAGAGGCCCAAACTCCGTGGGAATCCGGGTAAGAATAGGTCCTCAGTACCCCTTGCTTGTCGTAAAAGGCGACTAAATGGGGCGGTCCTTCGGATGAGACCGTATAAACCGAGGTCCCGTGTCACAGCAGGTGTGGCACGATAAAGATCCCTCCCTGCTCAAAGGCCGCAAGTGCCGAGCATAGGCCTAAATTTGCAGCCCTTCACCGGCAATGGTGACGTCTCCATATCAGTTAAATATTCTGGAGAGGGACGTTAAACAGCATATAATCAATCAATCAAGAGGCCCAAAGGCCTTTACGATCCCCTGAGTATTATACAACAATTTAGAGGATCAATAGATATTAAAGTTAACTTATAGATGAAGCTAAAGCAAATCAATTAAATAAGTCAAAAAGTAACAACACATACATTTTAAAAATTCTAATCTACCCCCTGTTTAGCACAATCACCATGAAGACCATTAACAAAATATTAGTTATTCTGTACTACTTACCCCCATATAGTGACTTTTAACTATAGCTTAGACCCTTGGACTTTAAAGAACATTTAATAAATTATTTTTGTCTTATTTTTATTCTATCATAATTAACAAGTCTACTTGATCATTAAAACTATGAAAGTACTTTTTGTATTATACAATAAATTAGCTAGCATTATTTTCTTTTAACTAATGCCCAGAGAAACGCCAAAAGTTTAAATCTTGGAACCACAATAAAAAAAATCAAAACTACTAATTTGTTTACCTGGTTAACACCAGGGAGCAGACAGAATTAATGCATTTTAACTATATTATGAATAGAGTCCTACCCTTACAGTAGAACATCTGACTTAGGAGTCACAATTCTGCAAGAAGTACTCTTGTTCATCATATCTATACACCAAGTTTGTTTAGATAATACTCAAAAGTAGATAAGGGTTTTTTTAAAATTGCTTTTCCACTGTATAATCAGTAGAGGCCCCCCTCCCCAACCCTCGGACCACGAATTTCAAAATTGGGCATAACCCTCCTTGTGCATTACAACCATGCACTTATATTGTTTAAATAATACCCAATAGCAGAGAAGAAGATTTTCAAAGAATTCATGTATTTTCACCAAATAATCAGGGGACATGGAATTCACAATTTTGGCAAAAGCATCGGTGATTATCATAACCATGCATTTAGTTTGTTTAAATAATACCTAGGAGCAGAGAAGATTCTCAAAGAATTTTTACTATTTAAGCCCCGCCTCTAACTCCAGAACCCCATGACCTTGGAAATTCTAAATTCTAGAAAAGGCATCTTTGTTCATTATTACCATGCACTTAGTTTGTTTGAATAAAACCCAGGAGCAGAGAAGATTTTCAAAGAATTGATGCATTTTCACTATATAATCAATATAGCCAAGCCCTAAAACCAGAACCCCCTACCCAGAAGCCATGAAATTTAATTTTTGGAAAAGGCATCAATGCTTATCATAACCATGCACTTTGTTTAATTAAATAGCCAGGTAGTACTCAGGAGCATTGTTATTATCCTTTTCGTAAAAAATCTTCCAAGTCAAATGAACTGAACAAACATGGTACATACGCATGCATGAAAAATTCTACTTTGGAATCAGTTAACAAAATGATGTTCCTATTGCCTAGATTTATGGTTTTGTGAACACATGGATTCTCTGAAGTCCATTCCCTCTGTAGTGTTGTTTCCAATTAGTTGCGAGATATGGGTATCTTATTTTCCCATACCATCGCTCACTATTATATCTAATATAGTCTTTTTCATTATCGTACGTTACTCCTATAGTCAGCGATCCCCCTCTCTGTGTAACACACCATGCCCTGGCGATTGCTATGATATCTCCCCAAGGATTAAGTCCATCGCCATATCTACCTAGTCCAGAATGTTCCACAGAACGGAATGTTACCACAGCGTCAAATTTTCCAAGTTTATTGTTTAAAAAAGCCTTGCTAAATTCTCTAGGAGTGAAAGTTTTAATTTGCGGATGTAGTGATTTAATTTCTCCATATTCAAGAGTAACAACTTCATTCGCGCCAGCCTCCAATACGCATGCCTCAACCCATGGATTCTCAGACCCTATGACTAAGACACGCCCACCTTTGATGCCAGGAGCATGCTGCATTCCATCTCTTAACGCGTTTGTTTCGGAACTTCCATAATTTCCTCCTAAAGCCCCTCTCTTTGCCAAAGAGACCATTTGTTCTACGCTTGCTTTTGTCCATACTGGCGTTCTAGACTTTTGGGCAAAGTATGGATTATTAAAGTAATAATCCGATACTGGCAGCCGAAAATTCATTGTAAAATCCTTGAGAAGTTTTCTTGGAATCGTTTTTGGTGCCACTTTAAAACCATGCCCTTTATCAATGTATTCATTTCTTAATATTGCTATACATTTTTTTGGTGCCCCCCCCCCCCCCCCTCACGAAATAGGATTTTCGACTTTGTGCAACTTTTTCCCCCCTTTTTTTTTTTGCTTGTCAAATTTTTCAAGAAAGTAATAAAAAAATTTTTTTTCTCTGGCTGCCCCCCCCCCCCCACTTTCAAAAACGATGCTACGCCACTGGTACATGTGTAATAATAACTTAATTTCTCTTTAATGAGCATCTGACAGCCATCTGGTGTTGTAGGGCAAATAGGTAAAACTTCAATCTCTGTATAGACTCCATTCAAGGGATGAAAATGTGGTCTTTTTATTAGAACTACTTAGTAAATGTTTTGGGGATTTAAATGTGAATCTAGATTACATGTAACTTAAACTTGTACACAAATAGGATAGAATGAAGAATATATTTCTCGATAAAATGACCAGGAAATACAATCCATCATAGAGTCAAATGCTGACTGACGTTTTTCATACTTTTATTAGGCAATAAATTACACCCTACATTGTCGACTGATTCCTGATCATGACAAGGAGCACACAACGGGTGTGACCGGTCGGCAGGGAATGCTTACTCTTCCATAGCGCCCGAACCCATCTCTGATGTTTCAGAATTGCTGTGTGCTCTGCTCTTGATTTATTTGTTTTAATAATAATAATAATAATTTATTTGTCTAATTTGTCGGACGGGATAATGTTCTTTATCTCCATATATTTCATACAAATATGTATATTTTATTTTCAAGTTTCAGGCTAAATATTTTTCAATAATAGCTTACATATGGTGTTATCTATTACTACGCTCCTTGGTAAAAGCATTGAAAATCTTATTTAATTTATTGTCTTAAAATTTTGATGTAAAACAAAAATTAAAATATTAAATAAATGATTAAGAAACATGGGCGTCGGAACCAGGTAGGGAGTCTTGCCCCCCCCCCCCCCCCCCCCCCCGTTTTTGCAAAGGCAGACATAATATAGATGTTGAAAATTGAGGTTTACCTTTTTTTGGTTGGTTAAGCCCCCACCTCTACTTTCAATTAGACACCCCATTTTCAATTTGCTTCCGACGCCTATGACTGCATGAAAAAACAGTGAAGAAAAATGAGTTTCTGACACTGTCAAATTTCCAGTGAAAGTTATCACTATGTTAAGGACTTTCATTAGTTGTTGTGTGGTGTTCTCTTAAGAACCCTCTCTACACTGCACACTAAAGAGCTCTGATTCTAAGGTATTTAATTTTTCTGCAGTTAAGAGTGATCTGCCCTTAGATCTAAATTTAAAAATAGAAATTTACAATATTTTACTCAATTTGTAAAATTAATACTAGTATTCTTTACATTTTAAAAGGCCAAGATAAATTAACTGAACGTGTTATTTACATGTATTTTCTCTATTAAAGTAATTAACAGTGATTCTATTCACTGATGTAGGTCGCTCGCGTGGCGCAGTGGTTAGAGCGTCTGCTCTAGACTCGAGAAGTAAGGAGTCAATCCTTACGTCGCGGGTTCGAATCCCACTGTGGGGCGTGGAGACCGGTCCTTCGGATGAGACCGTATAAACCGAGGTCCCGTGTCGCAGTAGGTGCTGGCACGAAAAAGATCCCTCTTCGCGAGTGCCGAGTAAAGGACAAAATTTGCAGCTCTCCACCAGCAAGTGGTGGCGTCTCCATATTAGTGAAAAATTCTCGAGAAGGGACGTTAAACAATGTACAACCAATCATATTCACTGATATTGTGCTGTCTTCGAACAATTATCCCGGGGGTAAATGCCACGCAACATACAGTAACCAGAAGTCTCTGTCGAGACTGTAGCTCTACTGGTTTGTACTTATAACAAAGGATGAGAAAAGAAGTCATTGCCATCAGACCAAAACTGTAGAAGGAATAGCGTTTTAAAGGAATTTCACAGACATTTCTATTTTTAGTAACAATGGCAACACTGTTCATCGAAATTAAAAACCGATGCACTACTTTATGTATCTTAGTGTAGTCTACTTGTGTGCCAAGTTATATTGAAATCAGACCAAAACTGTACAAGGAGTACGTTTTAAAGGAATTTCACAGAAAATTCTCTTTTTAGTAACCATGGCAATACTGTTCATCGAAATCAAAACCCTATGCACTTTCCTCTGTATCTTTGTGTAGTCTACTTGTGTGCCAAGTTATATTGGAATCAGACCAAAACTGTACAAGGAGTAGCGTTTTAAAGGAATTTCACAGAAAATTCTACTCTTAGTAACCATGGCAACACCGTTCATCGAAATCAAAAACCGATGCACTATTTTATATATCTTAGTATAGTCTACTTGCGTGCCAAGTAATACTGAAATCAGACTAAAACTGTAGGAGGAGTAGCGTTTTGAAAAATTGCTTACAGACAGACTTGGAATTGTTTGTCCTGTAATCGTATTTACTTTGCAAACTGTATTAATTTTTACACGGTTTGGAAATATTCAGAGACAGAAAACGATTAATAATTTCGCACTGTAGGTCAAGTCTAACTTTTTTTGAAAGTTGGCTATCATGCTTATTGACTTAGTTGACACCTTTTTCCAATGGAACAACTGTGTTTCGTTGAATTCTAAATGTTTTGTTTTATTAAGGTATTTCCATCCACCTATGATGTCAATAGATTTTTATAAAAAATGTTATTAATTAAAATTCATACCCAATAGAACAATAAGAATACTCTCAATTGGTGTAATGATAAATATCTTTAAATAAAAGAATTCAAAAAATGTATATTTTCTTTATTTAATCAATTATTCAGACTAAAAAGATGTTGACAAGGGCAATAACTCCTTCTCAGAGATCTTCTTTCAGCCATTTTCTTTAATGAACATCTAACGTATAATAGTTTCCCAGAAAATTACAATTCAAAAGTATCTGATAAGTAGCAAGTACTGCACATCCAGCATCAGAATTATGCGTTTAAACCAGTTTTAACATATTTTTTGTAATATTATTTACAAAAAAATGTACGATTTTTCTTTATGTTGACATATACGTCTATTAATATATGTCTCCCATCTTAATTCATATGGCAACCTAGATACATTTTTGCAGTAAAAGTTAAATTTGAACTAAATCTTTTGAGAATACGTGCAGTTTTTGTACTTTTGAACCATTAAAATTGTGAGGAAGACCTTAAATGCTTCCATATAATTATCGCTAAACATGACTTTGCTTTTCTTGAGATTTAAAAACCAGAAGTCTCTGTCAAGACTGTAGCTCTACTGGTTTGTACTTACCGGTATAATAAAGAAAAGAAAAGTAGCAGTTGGGACTTAAAACTTTACAAAAGCAATAAATAGAGTAATGATCCTTGATTAAGTATCTTTATTTAGGCAAGATTGCAATAAGACTACAACTGTAGGAGTAGCTTTAAATCAAATTTTACTGAATTTTCAATTTTTACAATGGAAACATAAATCATCAAAATCAAAAACACAAAACTGTTAATTATGTATCTCAGTGTAGTCTGCTTGCATGCAAGATTATATTATAATCAGACTCAAACTGTATTTGGAGTAGCATTTTAAAAGTATTTCACAGGAATTTCTATCTTTAGTAACCATGGCACACCGTTCATCGAAATCAAACCAATACACAGAATTATGTACCTTAGTGTAGGCTACTTGTGTGCCAAGTTATATTGAAATCACATCAAAACTGTAGGAGAAGTAGCATTTTGTATGTATTTCAAAAAAAATTCTATTTTTAGTAACAACGGTAACACCGTTCATTAAAATCAAAAACCGATATACAGAATTATGTGTCTTAGTATAGTCTACTTGTGTGCCAAGTAATATTGAATTCAGATCAAAACTGTTGGAGGAGTAGCAATTTGAATGCATTTCAAAAAAAATTCTATTTTTAGTAATAACGGCAACACCGTTCATTGAAATCAAAAACCGATATATAGAATTATGTGTCCAAGTGTAGTCTACTTGTGTGCCAAGTTACATTGAATTCAGATCAAAATTGTAAGAGAAGTAGCATTTTGAATGTATTTTTTTTTTAAATTCTATTTTTAGTAACAAGGCAACACCGTTCTATGTATCTTAGTGTAGTCTACTTGTGTGCCAAGTTATATTGAATTCAGATCAAAACTGTAGGGGAAGTAGCATTTTGAATGATTTTCACATAAATTTCTGTTTTTGGTAACAACGGCAACACCGTTCATTGAAATCAAAAACCGATACACAGAATTATGTATCTTAGTGTAATTTTACTTGTGTGCATAGTTATATTGAAATCAGACCAAAACTGTAGGAGGAGTAGCAATTTGAAAAAAATTGTTTACAGACAGACGGACGGACGCCGGACGCATTACTATTGCATAAGCTCTTCTGGTCTCTGACCAGTAGAGCTAAAAATTACTTTATATAATTTCTGTGTAAAACTTTGATTCCCCATTGTAGCCCCACTCTGACCCGTACAATTTGAACAAATTTTGAATAAACACTACCTGAGGATGATTCTACATGAGTTTCATCTTTCCTGCCCTAGTGGTTCTTGTTAAGATTTTTATTCCTATATATTCCCATGTAAAACTTTCATCGGCCATTGTGGCCCAAACCTACCCCGGGGTTCATGACTAAAAAAAACTCCTTAATTAAGGAGTTACTAAAAATACAAATTTCTGTGAAATGCTTTCAAAATGCTACTCCTCCTACAGTTTTGGTCTGATTTCAATATAACTTTGGACCAAATAGACTATACTAAGATGCATAATTCTGTGCATCGGTTTTTGATTTCGATGAACGGTGTTGCCGTGGTTACTAAAAATAGAAATTTCTGTGAAATGCTTTCAAAACGCCACTCCTCCTACAGTTTTAGTCTGATTTCAATATAACTTTGCACACAAGTAGACTCCACTAGGATACACAATTTGGTGAATTGGTTTTCGATTTTTATGAACGATGTTGCCATGATTACCAAACATAGAACTTTCTTCTTCTTCTTCCCTTTATGGAGTGAACTCAAAAGTTGAGTGTCGATACTCCAGTAATTCTGTGGTGAACAGTTAAAAACCTATGCACATTCGTGTTAAACGGGGTAAAAAGTTAAAAGTGGACAATTTAGTGGTGAAGGATCTCAGACACGCTGGTGGTCTGTATAGCATGTCTGAAAGTATCCACTGATGGTGAATTTCCAATTGTGGCTGGTATCTTGTTCCATGCTATGATAGTTGCTGGTATGAACGAGTATCTCGGGTGCTGATTTGGCGGTTGTTGTTCCGTAGAACCACGAGTTCTGCTGGTGGTGATATGCAGGTCCAGTCCAAAGACTATTTCTACCTACGTAGCTATTAATAGCTACCTAGGTATTTAAAGCTACCAAAAGTAGGTACTTTTACCTACTTTTTACCTGTATTTAAAAATAGAAATAATGATAATAAAGGCGCATCTTTAAAACCGGTCAGACTTGTTGTTTATAATGTTGTGCACTTCCGAGGCAAAATTTGGGGGACATAGTCGTGAACTTTAAAAGGGCGTAGAGAAAATGTATGAAGAACCATCCCTAAAGTATATACCCATGGCTCCTTGAAGGTACGTTTTTAGAAAAAAACATAATTGCAAGAAATATTAGTCTTTTTACCACTTACCTTCCTTCCTAAGCTCTCAGAAAATTGAACTGGATGTAGTCAATAGTGCATAATTGATAAGTTAGGATGCGGATGAGATTGCATTCTCCGGTTTCTGTGCAATAAGTACGATAACACGTACGGGTCATAAAGGGTGCTTTAAAAATCTCTGAAAAAATGAGAGCGAACTCTCTTTTTTAACTTTATTCAATTTTTGGTGTACAAAACAATTATAAACAATGTAATAACATATAATTATGTTCCCCAAACGGAGTTTGGGAACATATTGTTTTTACTCGGTTTCTTATTATTATGTTCCCCAAACGAAGTTGGGGAACATATTGTTTTTACTCTGTTTCTTATTAAGTCTTCCGTTCACAACGGAAGACTTATAGTGTTTGTATTGTTTCTTTTTATTATTATTATTATTATTATTATTATTATTATTCCTCCCAAATTTTGTGAGCGCGATTACTCAGAGATGGCTGGATAGATTTTTAAAATTTTTCTCATGTAAGTAGGTTGATACATGAAGTTTATATAAAATTCCGTTTTTTAAAAAATTCACTTCCGGTCCGAAGTTATGGCCGATTTTCGAATTTTAAAATGGACTTTTGTCCGGCAGTTTTCTCGGAAACGGTTTAAGGTAAAGATATGAAATTTACAGGAGTATTAGATCATGATATTCTATTTGTTTTGAAGTTGTTTTTGTGTGTTTCCAGTACTTCCTGTCCGAACCGGAAGTGAATTTGTTTTTGGTCAATTTTTGATTTTTTTGTTTTTGGATATTTTTTCAAGATATTCTTATGTAAAACAGACATATATCTACAAATACTAAATATGTCATTTGTTTTTATATCAGATTCCGCATTTTGTATATTTTCGGTACCGAAATTTTCTCTATTTACGTAGTATGTATAAGGTGGGCAAAGAAAGATAACTCTGACCTGTGAATGAGAATAGAACTTTCGAGATAAAGGCGGAAATAATATTGATGACGTTAGAGACATATATACGCTCTCTACATCAACATATTTACACATTCAATATTCTCTTTTTTGCATGTTTCTTAATTCACTATATGCATATTAATTTAAATTTGGCTCTCCAGATCAACATATTTACACATTCAATATTCTCTCTTTTGCATGTGACTTAATTCACTATATGCATTTTAATTTAAATTTGGCTGTGTTGTGTTCGTCTGTATATTGAAAGTTTTTGATTTACAAATTTATATCTAAAAAAATATCCGTTCTGTGTCAACTAAACACTTTGAAGAAAATTATATTGTATGCAGTATACATTACAGTGATGTATATACAAATCATTCTACAAAAATACTAAACATATTATTTATTCAATCGATTCTGCATTTTGGAGATTTAGGAAAGTTCCGTCAATAAATTCATTTTCTCTATTTACGTAGTGACAATGAGCAAAGATGGATAACTCTGACTTGTAAGTGGGAATAGAACATTCTAGATAAAGGCGCGGAGGTAGTATCTATAATGACGCAGACGTCTATATCGACACTTTTCACATAAAAAAAATATTTAGACTTCGAGTTTCCATATGCACTTCTGCATGAAAGATTACGTTGGTTACTGCTTTCAGTACATGCATAGTTTAAAGTTGTCAGCGTAGTGTAAATCTGTAATGTCTGTTTAATATGATTATATTTAAAAAAAATATTCTTAATTCATTCTCTAATTTGAATGCGAAATTATCCCGGAATCTGAATTTTATTTTAGATTCTAAAATATTATATTTACTCAAAAGGGAATTGAGAGATAGAAGAGTAGGTGTAAAACCTTTAGAAATAAATTGATATCTGAAACTTAAAAGAAAAAAAAATCAATGTCTAGATTGGATTTGGTTTTAACACGTATATTTCATTGATTAAAAGTCTTATCGTGTTTTTTATTTTACATGATCTATACTTTTATATACCCGAGAAGTTATTAAAGATGAGAAAAAGCTATTCTTGGATATTTGTGAAATACAAAAACTCAAAGGGTTAACATTATGTGAAAGTCACGCGTTTCTGTGTGAAATAATGCAACGCTAAAAACATGATACAAAAACATCTGCAAAGGTCTGTTGATAGGTTAGATAAAGTATACGAATGAACACAGTTTTATGCAATGCTATATTTATATATGTATGTACACCAACCTTAAGTATTTTCCTTTTAATTCATAAAAAATAAAATTACCGAGTATGTAATTCTTTTGAAGCCCCCCCCCCTCTTGATTTTAATCGGAGACATTATTGCAACCGTAGGCCTTTGAATTATAAATTCGCTACACAATTAAATCTGGAACATTTGGTCATAATTACCATTAACATGAATACAGAATTCATATTCTATAATAGTAGATTTTTCATTACGCAAGATACTGAAATTAACATGTCTGAGAGAGAGAAAGAGAGAGAGAGAGAGAGATTCCCTTTTGATCCTGATTATCCTATCCATTTACATAGACAAAAATCAGTTCTATATCAGTTGTACATGTACCCATTCTTAATTAAATATTTTCTGATTTCATATTCCGTCATAGTCACTCTCTGTATATTTTTTTTTCTGCTGAAATAGTATTACACTAAGTGCACATGTATTGACCTGTCGATCAAAATCACCGGACGCTGTATGCATTGCAATAAAGTTGTTCGAAATGATTTTTATCAATTAAGTATGATCTTTAAGAAAATCTGTTGCAACAAATTTTAGAAATGAAAAATAAAATAAAACATGGCTAGAGCATCATATATCTGTATTATGGACTTCAGTTGTGGGACGTGGAGACCGGTCCGTCAGATGAGATCATTTAAATCGAGGTCCCGTTTGTCAGATGGTACTGACTCAAAAAGATTCCTAACTGCTCAATGGCGATTAGAGCCAAATAATAGGACAACATTTTGTAGTCTCCACCGGCTAGTGGAGGCTTCTCCATGTGAAAAATTCTCGAGAGGGACATTAAACAACACATAATCAATTAATCGATTGCTGAATAATTCCTGTAGTTGAATATGCTTTCTGCTGACAAATCTCGATAGTATTACTGTAAAAATCAACGACTTTACGCTTAATGTGGTACTAACTTAATTCATGACATTTTTATAACACCATCACAATTGTGCCAGAACGTAAACACAGTGAAGTTTATGAGAGTACGGTGTTCGTTCGTCCGTTGGTTTGTCTATGATACACGTGTAGCTCTTATGAGTGCCAAAATGCATAAGAACAAGATTGGTCATGAAAATCAAAGTACCTTAAGTACTGAAAGACCTTTTTCAGTTTTTTTCCTTTCAGAGTACATATGATATCTATGTTTTTTGCAGAGAAAAAAGCAAATTCTAACAGATTTAGAAGAACGGAAGACTTATTTGTTGCCATTGCAACAAGATTCTAGTTATTATTATTATTATTATTATGTCGCCCCGAACGAAGTCGGGGACGACATATTGATATTGTACGCATGTTTTTTTTATCCAGGCTGTTTCTCGGAGATGGCTGGGAAGATCTTCCTGAAACTTTCCTTAAAGGACGATCACTGGTTGTAGTTGTGCAGTGAGGTCGTTCAGTTCCAATATGTCTACCGTTGCCATGGAAACCTGTAAAAAGCGACAAATTTTGTCCGAGAGTGTTCTCTCTGGTCCCTTAAACGTTCGTCATGAAACTTTTCTTATTTTAATGAGTAGTATCTGTAGTTCTGCAACTCGTATTTAAAATTTTCATATAATCGATTATTGCCATGGAAACCAGGTGAAAGTTAAAATTCTTTAATTTCGATTTTCTCAATAACTACTCAGGCAATCGTTTTCAAACTTTCAATGTTTATTCCTTGCAATGTGTCAAAGTGATTTCTACTTTCAAAATAATTGTAATGAGTCGCTCACGGTTGCCATAGAAACGAAACAGAAAAAAAAGATTCAGATGTACACATGTGTTCTCCAAGGTCTAGGTCAAAGGGTCAAAGTTCGTCGTATCCAATAAAAGTTCTTTTCACAAGGATTACATATTTGAAATACGAAAGCCCTAGTACTTACCGTTCAAACGTTATGGCTATTTACTATGTTCAAGACGACCCCCCCCCCTTTTTTTTTGAAGCACACAGCCAAGTAGAATACACAGATATAACATATACAACTTACAAGTAACTTTTTAAAATCTTCATTCATAAAATTCAGTTCCGGTCATGTGATATTTTGCCATCATTCATTCTCCTTCTGTTTTGTCTCTTGAATTTATAAATATTTTATTTTATCTATATAAAAAAAAATAACGATTGTCAGCTGCATTTATTATCATTTCGCGTTTTCTTGTATATCTATCACTTGTATATTATTCATTTCATTAGATAGTGCAAGTATAAATTAAAAAATTGGTACGTCATTTCCATAGTTTTTATTCATTCATAAATTCTTTGATCCGCTCCTGATGGTTCGCAAAGCCTTGATCACCACTGTATACAAAACATTCATCTCGCCGAAAATGTTCATGATTCCGCTAAACTGAGAAAGTTCACACATGATTTATTATCTCATAACACACATCAGCTCTCTGCAATGCAGAAATGCTCGAATTGAAGGGGAAAATTCAGGAGTTATTGATGAGAAAAATTCAGGAGTTATTATGTCGCCCCGAACGAAGTCGGGGACGACATATTGATATTGTACGCATGTTTTTTTTTATCCAGGCTGTTTCTCGGAGATGGCTGGGAAGATCTTCCTGAAACTTTCCTTAAAGGACGATCACTGGTTGTAGTTGTGCAGTGAGGTCGTTCAGTTCCAATATGTCTACCGTTGCCATGGAAACCTGTAAAAAGCGACAAATTTTGTCCGAGAGTGTTCTCTCTGGTCCCTTAAACGTTCGTCATGAAACTTTTCTTATTTTAATGATTAGTATCTGTAGTTCTGCAACTCGTATTTAAAATTTTCATATAATCGATTATTGCCATGGAAACCAGGTGAAAGTTAAAATTCTTTAATTTCGATTTTCTCAATAACTACTCAGGCAATCGTTTTCAAACTTTCAATGTTTATTCCTTGCAATGTGTCAAAGTGATTTCTACTTTCAAAATAATTGTAATGAGTCGCTCACGGTTGCCATAGAAACGAAACAGAAAAAAAGATTCAGATGTACACATGTGTTCTCCAAGGTCTAGGTCAAAGGGTCAAAGTTCGTCGTATCCAATAAAAGTTCTTTTCACAAGGATTACATATTTGAAATACGAAAGCCCTAGTACTTACCGTTCAAACGTTATGGCTATTTACTATGTTCAAGACGACCCCCCCCCCCTTTTTTTGAAGCACACAGCCAAGTAGAATACACAGATATAACATATACAACTTACAAGTAACTTTTTAAAATCTTCATTCATAAAATTCAGTTCCGGTCATGTGATATTTTGCCATCATTCATTCTCCTTCTGTTTTGTCTCTTGAATTTATAAATATTTTATTTTATCTATATAAAAAAAAATAACGATTGTCAGCTGCATTTATTATCATTTCGCGTTTTCTTGTATATCTATCACTTGTATATTATTCATTTCATTAGATAGTGCAAGTATAAATTAAAAAATTGGTACGTCATTTCCATAGTTTTTATTCATTCATAAATTCTTTGATCCGCTCCTGATGGTTCGCAAAGCCTTGATCACCACTGTATACAAAACATTCATCTCGCCGAAAATGTTCATGATTCCGCTAAACTGAGAAAGTTCACACATGATTTATTATCTCATAACACACATCAGCTCTCTGCAATGCAGAAATGCTCGAATTGAAGGGGAAAATTCAGGAGTTATTGATGAGAAAAATTCAGGAGTTATTATGTCGCCCCGAACGAAGTCGGGGACGACATATTGATATTGTACGCATGTTTTTTTTATCCAGGCTGTTTCTCGGAGATGGCTGGGAAGATCTTCCTGAAACTTTCCTTAAAGGACGATCACTGGTTGTAGTTGTGCAGTGAGGTCGTTCAGTTCCAATATGTCTACCGTTGCCATGGAAACCTGTAAAAAGCGACAAATTTTGTCCGAGAGTGTTCTCTCTGGTCCCTTAAACGTTCGTCATGAAACTTTTCTTATTTTAATGATTAGTATCTGTAGTTCTGCAACTCGTATTTAAAATTTTCATATAATCGATTATTGCCATGGAAACCAGGTGAAAGTTAAAATTCTTTAATTTCGATTTTCTCAATAACTACTCAGGCAATCGTTTTCAAACTTTCAATGTTTATTCCTTGCAATGTGTCAAAGTGATTTCTACTTTCAAAATAATTGTAATGAGTCGCTCACGGTTGCCATAGAAACGAAACAGAAAAAAAGATTCAGATGTACACATGTGTTCTCCAAGGTCTAGGTCAAAGGGTCAAAGTTCGTCGTATCCAATAAAAGTTCTTTTCACAAGGGTTACATATTTGAAATACGAAAGCCCTAGTACTTACCGTTCAAACGTTATGGCTATTTACTATGTTCAAGACGACCCCCCCCCCCTTTTTTTTGAAGCACACAGCCAAGTAGAAGACACAGATATAACATATACAACTTACAAGTAACTTTTTAAAATCTTCATTCATAAAATTCAGTTCCGGTCATGTGATATTTTGCCATCATTCATTCTCCTTCTGTTTTGTCTCTTGAATTTATAAATATTTTATTTTATCTATATAAAAAAAAATAACGATTGTCAGCTGCATTTATTATCATTTCGCGTTTTCTTGTATATCTATCACTTGTATATTATTCATTTCATTAGATAGTGCAAGTATAAATTAAAAAATTGGTACGTCATTTCCATAGTTTTTATTCATTCATAAATTCTTTGATCCGCTCCTGATGGTTCGCAAAGCCTTGATCACCACTGTATACAAAACATTCATCTCGCCGAAAATGTTCATGATTCCGCTAAACTGAGAAAGTTCACACATGATTTATTATCTCATAACACACATCAGCTCTCTGCAATGCAGAAATGCTCGAATTGAAGGGGAAAATTCAGGAGTTATTGATGAGAAAAATTCAGGAGTTATTATGTCGCCCCGAACGAAGTCGGGGACGACATATTGATATTGTACGCATGTTTTTTTTATCCAGGCTGTTTCTCGGAGATGGCTGGGACAATCTTCCTGAAACTTTCCTTAAAGGACGATCACTGGTTGTAGTTGTGCAGTGAGGTCGTTCAGTTCCAATATGTCTACCGTTGCCATGGAAACCTGTAAAAAGCGACAAATTTTGTCCGAGAGTGTTCTCTCTGGTCCCTTAAACGTTCGTCATGAAACTTTTCTTATTTTAATGATTAGTATCTGTAGTTCTGCAACTCGTATTTAAAATTTTCATATAATCGATTATTGCCATGGAAACCAGGTGAAAGTTAAAATTCTTTAATTTCGATTTTCTCAATAACTTCTCAGGCAATCGTTTTCAAACTTTCAATGTTTATTCCTTGCAATGTGTCAAAGTGATTTCTACTTTCAAAATAATTGTAATGAGTCGCTCACGGTTGCCATAGAAACGAAACAGAAAAAAAGATTCAGATGTACACATGTGTTCTCCAAGGTCTAGGTCAAAGGGTCAAAGTTCGTCGTATCCAATAAAAGTTCTTTTCACAAGGGTTACATATTTGAAATACGAAAGCCCTAGTACTTACCGTTCAAACGTTATGGCTATTTACTATGTTCAGGACGACCCCCCCCCCTTTTTTTGAAGCACACAGCCAAGTAGAATACACAGATATAACATATACAACTTACAAGTAACTTTTTAAAATCTTCATTCATAAAATTCAGTTCCGGTCATGTAATATTTTGCCATCATTCATTCTCCTTCTGTTTTGTCTCTTGAATTTATAAATATTTTATTTTATCTATATAAAAAAAAATAACGATTGTCAGCTGCATTTATTATCATTTCGCGTTTTCTTGTATATCTATCACTTGTATATTATTCATTTCATTAGATAGTGCAAGTATAAATTAAAAAATTGGTACGTCATTTCCATAGTTTTTATTCATTCATAAATTCTTTGATCCGCTCCTGATGGTTCGCAAAGCCTTGATCACCACTGTATACAAAACATTCATCTCGCCGAAAATGTTCATGATTCCGCTAAACTGAGAAAGTTCACACATGATTTATTATCTCATAACACACATCAGCTCTCTGCAATGCAGAAATGCTCGAATTGAAGGGGAAAATTCAGGAGTTATTGATGAGAAAAATTCAGGAGTTATTATGTCGCCCCGAACGAAGTCGGGGACGACATATTGATATTGTACGCATGTTTTTTTTATCCAGGCTGTTTCTCGGAGATGGCTGGGAAATCTTCCTGAAACTTTCCTTAAAGGACGATCACTGGTTGTAGTTGTGCAGTGAGGTCGTTCAGTTCCAATATGTCTACCGTTGCCATGGAAACCTGTAAAAAGCGACAAATTTTGTCCGAGAGTGTTCTCTCTGGTCCCTTAAACGTTCGTCATGAAACTTTTCTTATTTTAATGATTAGTATCTGTAGTTCACTATTTTCGTATTGACCAACTTCTGGAAATGACCTTTGTCGGTCCATTTCTCCCGAACAGCTCTAGTATTCTTACTATTTTCGTATTGACCAACTTCTGGAAAGTCCATTTCTCCCGAACAGCTTAAGATATGAAAGTTTACTGTGTCGGATATCATAGATCATGACTTGAAGATGTGTCGAACAACATTTTGTCCGTCGTCAATTCTTCCGGTCGTCGCGAAAAAGGGGATTAAAAGTCGATTTTTTAAATTTCTTTGTCTTTCTTTCTATCTTTTTCTGTGATATTCATGGCATAAGTAAAGGCCCCTATTTGCTGATTTAACGTATAACCAGTTTCTTGATTTGATAAAGAAGAAATTAAATATCTTTGAATGTCTTAGAACTTTCGCAAGCGTAGGTTCAACGTTTTCTTAAACACTAAAAAATATTCATTTCATTTTCTCATAAATAGGCTGCGCGGGTAATACACATGGTGCCATTGTGCAGGTAAGGTCTTCCCCGTGATGGGGAATGGACCTGTAGAAAACCTTCTCTGGTTCCGCAGAGTCGAGTTTTTAGCAAATAAAATGTATGAAACATATGTCATGTGTGTGTGCATCTTATACCCCGCCCCCTTTTTTTTTTTTGAAAACTGTAAGAAACCTAGCCCCCACCTTTCTCATTTATTGAAATGGATGCTCATTCCGCTTTAATGTTTTACATTCTACATAAAATGACCATGACATTTATATAACAAGGCACTCTTCTTAAAGTTAAGAAAATGATAAGGCTTAATTCTATCTACAAAATAATGGTAATTTACAAGTCTATATTCAAGACAGCCCCCCCCCCCCCCTCGGAAGCGCGCAGCCAGGTAGAATTCGCAGATATAACATATACAACTTACAAGTAACGTTTTAAAAGTTTCATTCATAAAAAAATTTAGTTCCCCTTATGTCATCTGATAATTTGCTATCATTCATTCTTCCTATGTTTTGTCTGTAGAATTTATAATTATTTCATTAAAAAAAAATTATCTTGAGAAAATAAAGATTGTCAGCTGCATTTATTAGCATCTCGCATTTTCTTGTATATCTTTTACTTGCATATGAATAATGTCATTAAATAAAATA
The DNA here is from genome assembly GCF_032062105.1 of Saccostrea cuccullata. NCBI lineage: Eukaryota > Metazoa > Mollusca > Bivalvia > Ostreida > Ostreidae > Saccostrea > Saccostrea cuccullata. The sequence goes on from NW_026930870.1 coordinate 26,504, forward strand.
AAAGAAATCAAACTCTATTTCCATCTTTTTTAATTCATTCATAAATCCTTGGATCCGCTCGCAGCTGCGCGGTGGCCTCATCGCTACTGTAAACAATTCATTCATCACGCCGAAAATGTTCATGATTCCGCTAAACTAAGAAAGTTTACACAGGGTTTATCATCTCATATCAAACATCAGACCTGTCCAATGCAGGAATGCTCGAGTTAAAGAGGAAAATTCAGGAATTATTTTGCGTCCGCCATATTTTGACCTGAACCTAGGCGACAATTTGTAATATTCTTACTATTTTCGTATTGACCAACTTCTGGAAATGACCTTTGTCCGGTCCATTTCTCCCGAACAGCTTAAGATATGAAAGTTTACTGTGTCGGATATCATAGATCATGACTTGAAGATGACCTTTGTCCGGTCCATTTCTCCCGAACAGCTTAAGATATGAAAGTTTACTGTGTCGGATATCATGTGTCGAGAACATTTTGTCCGTCGTCAATTCTTCCGGTCGTCGCGAAAAAGGGGATTAAAAGTCGATTTTTTAAATTTCTTTGTCTTTCTTTCTATCTTTTTCTGTGATATTCATGGCATAAGTAAAGGCCCCTATTTGCTGATTTAACGTATAACCAGTTTCTTGATTTGATAAAGAAGAAATTAAATATCTTTGAATGTCTTAGAACTTTCGCAAGCGTAGGTTCAACGTTTTCTTAAACACTAAAAAATATTCATTTCATTTTCTCATAAATAGGCTGCGCGGGTAATACACATGGTGCCATTGTGCAGGTAAGGTCTTCCCCGTGATGGGGAATGGACCTGTAGAAAACCTTCTCTGGTTCCGCAGAGTCGAGTTTTTAGCAAATAAAATGTATGAAACATATATCATGTGTGTGCATCTTATACCCCACCCCCTTTTTTTTTTTTTTTTTTTTGAAAACTGTAAGAAACCTAGCCCCCACCTTTCTCACTTATTGAAATGGATGCTAATTCCGCTTTAATGTTTTACATTCTACATAAAATGACCATGACATTTATATAACAAGGCACTCTTCTTAAAGTTAAGAAAATGATAAGGCTTAATTCTATCTACAAAATAATGGTAATTTACAAGTCTATATTCAAGACAGCCCCCCCCCCCCCTCGGAAGCGCGCAGCCAGGTAGAATTCGCAGATATAACATATACAACTTACAAGTAACGTTTTAAAAGTTTCATTCATAAAAAAAATTTAGTTCCCCTTATGTCATCTGATAATTTGCTATCATTCATTCTTCCTATGTTTTGTCTGTAGAATTTATAATTATTTCATTAAAAAAAAATTATCTTGAGAAAATAAAGATTGTCAGCTGCATTTATTAGCATCTCGCATTTTCTTGTATATCTTTTACTTGCATATGAATAATGTCATTAAATAAAATAAAAGAAATCAAACTCTATTTCCATCTTTTTAATTCATTCATAAATCCTTGGATCCGCTCGCAGCTGCGCGGTGGCCTCATCGCTACTGTAAACAATTCATTCATCACGCCGAAAATGTTCATGATTCCGCTATACTAAGAAAGTTTACACATGGTTTATCATCTCATATCAAATATCAGACCTGTCCAATGCAGGAATGCTCGAGTTAAAGAGGAAAATTCAGGAATTATTTTGTGTCCGCCATATTTTGACATGAACCTAGGCGACAATTTGTAATATTCTTACTATTTTCGTATTGACCAACTTCTGGAAATGACCTTTGTCCGGTCCATTTCTCCCGAACAGCTTAAGATATGAAAGTTTACTGTGTCGGATATCATAGATCATGACTTGAAGATGTGTCGAACAACATTTTGTCCGTCGTCAATTCTTCCGGTCGTCGCGAAAAAGGGGATTAAAAGTCGATTTTTTAAATTTCTTTGTCTTTCTTTCTATCTTTTTCTGTGATATTCATGGCATAAGTAAAGGCCCCTATTTGCTGATTTAACGTATAACCAGTTTCTTGATTTGATAAAGAAGAAATTAAATATCTTTGAATGTCTTAGAACTTTCGCAAGCGTAGGTTCAACGTTTTCTTAAACACTAAAAAATATTCATTTCATTTTCTCATAAATAGGCTGCGCGGGTAATACACATGGTGCCATTGTGCAGGTAAGGTCTTCCCCGTGATGGGGAATGGACCTGTAGAAAACCTTCTCTGGTTCCGCAGAGTCGAGTTTTTAGCAAATAAAATGTATGAAACATATATCATGTGTGTGCATCTTATACCCCGCCCCCAATTTTTTTTTTTTTTTTTTTTTGAAAACTGTAAGAAACCTAGCCCCCACCTTTCTCATTTATTGAAATGGATGCTCATTCCGCTTTAATGTTTTACATTCTACATAAAATGACCATGACATTTATATAACAAGGCACTCTTCTTAAAGTTAAGAAAATGATAAGGCTTAATTCTATCTACAAAATAATGGTAATTTACAAGTCTATATTCAAGACAGCCCCCCCCCCCTCGGAAGCGCGCAGCCAGGTAGAATTCGCAGATATAACATATACAACTTACAAGTAACGTTTTAAAAGTTTCATTCATAAAAAAAAATTTAGTTCCCCTTATGTCATCTGATAATTTGCTATCATTCATTCTTCCTATGTTTTGTCTGTAGAATTTATAATTATTTCATTAAAAAAAAATTATCTTGAGAAAATAAAGATTGTCAGCTGCATTTATTAGCATCTCGCATTTTCTTGTATATCTTTTACTTGCATATGAATAATGTCATTAAATAAAATAAAAGAAATCAAACTCTATTTCCATCTTTTTTAATTCATTCATAAATCCTTGGATCCGCTCGCAGCTGCGCGGTGGCCTCATCGCTACTGTAAACAATTCATTCATCACGCCGAAAATGTTCATGATTCCGCTAAACTAAGAAAGTTATCATCTCATATCAAACATCAGACCTGTCCAATGCAGGAATGCTCGAGTTAAAGAGGAAAATCAGGAATTATTTTGCGTCCGCCATATTTTGACCTGAACCTAGGCGACAATTTGTAATATTACTATTTTCGTATTGACCAACTTCTGGAAATGACCTTTTGATATTTATTTTTTATTATTTTTATGAAATTTACTGTTTATCATGGATCATGACTTGAAGATTTGTCGAAAACTTTTGTAAAGGACGATTCTTCACGGTTGTAGTTGTGCAGCTTTTAAAAGTCGATTTTTCCAATTTCTTTGTCTTTCTACCGTTGCCTTTTTCTGTAAAAAGATTTTTCATGTTCTCTCTGGTCCCTTAAACGTTTTCATGAAACTTTTCTTATTTTAATGATTAGTATCTGTAACTTTCTGCAACTCGTATTTAAAATTTTCATATAATCGATTATTGCCATGGAAACCAGGTGAAAGTTAAAATTCTTTAATTTCGATTTTCTCAATAACTACTCAGGCAATCGTTTTCAAACTTTCAATGTTTATTCCTTGCAATGTGTCAAAGTGATTTCTACTTTCAAAATAATTGTAATGAGTCGCTCACGGTTGCCATAAAACGAAACAGAAAAAAAGATTCAGATTACACATGTGTTCTCCAAGGTTAGGTCAAAGGGTCAAAGTTTTGTCGTATCCAATAAAATTTATTTCACAAGGGTTACATATTTGAAATACGAAAGCCTTAGTACTTACCGTTCAAACGTTATGGCTATTTACTATGTTCAAGACGACCCCCCCTTTTTTTGAAGCACACAGCCAAGTAGAATACACAGATATAACATATACAACTTACAAGTAACTTTTTAAAATCTTCATTCATAAAATTCAGTTCCTTATGTCATGTGATATTTTGCCATCATTCATTCTCCTTCTGTTTTGTCTTTGAATTTATAATTATTTTATTTTATCTATATAAAAAAAAATAACGATTGTCAGCTGCATTTATTACCATTCTCGCGTTTTCTTGTATATATCTTCACTTGTATATTATTCATTTCATTAGATAGTGCAAGTATAAAGTAAAAAATTGGTACGTCATTGACATAGTTTTTATTATCATAAATTCTTTGATCATCTCCTGATGGATTCGCAAAGCCTTAAGATCACCAGATGTATACAAAACATTCATCGCCAAAATGTTCATGATTCCGTAAACTTTCACACATGATTTATTATTCATAACACACATCAGCTCTCTGCAATGCAGAAATGCTCGAATTGAAGGGGAAATTTCAGGAGTTATTGATGAGAAATATTACAATGTTACAACGAAGTCGTTTTAAAAGTTTCGATGTTTTCATAAAATTGATATTGTACGCATGTTTTTTTTATCCAGGCTGTTTCATCGGATAATGGCTGGGACAATCATTCATGAAACTTTCCTTAAAGGACGATTTTAGTTGTGCAGAAGGTTTCAGTTCCAATATGTCTACCGTTGCCATGGAAACCTGTAAAAAGCGACAAATTTTGTTGAAAGTGTTCTCTCTGGTCCTGTTTTTTATAAACGTTCGTCATGAAACTTTTCTTATTTTAATGATTAGTTATCTGCATATGTTCTGCAAATGTCATTATTTAAAATTTTCATAAATCGAATTATTGCCATGGAAAATTGAATTTAAAATTCTTTAATTTCGATTTTCTCAATAACTAGCTGCGCGGGCAATCGTTTTCAAACTTTCAATGTTTATTCCTTGCAATGTGTCAAAGTGATTTCAAATACTTTCAAAATAATTGTAATGATTCACGGTTGCCATAGAAAGAAACAGAAAAAAAGATTTCTCACTGTGTTTCCAAGGTCTAGGTCAAAGGGTAATGTTTTATCTAATAAAAGACCATGACATTTATTTAACAAGGGTTACATATTTCGAAAGTTAGATAGGCTTATTCGTTCAAAATAATGGTATTTACAATGTCTATATTCAAGACACCCCCCCCCCCTTTTTTTGAAGCACACAGCCAGGTAGAATTACGCAGATATAACATATACAACTTACAGTAACTTTTTAAAAGTCTTCATTCATAAAAAAATTTAGTTCCGGTCATGTCATCTGATAATTTGCATCATTCATTCTTCCTTCTGTTTTGTCTGTAGAATTTATAAATATTTTATTTTATCTATATAAAAAATAAAGATTGTCAGCTGCATTTATTGTCATTTCGCATTTTCTTGTATATCTTTTACTTGTATATGAATAATTTCATTAAATAGTGCAAATAAAAGAAAAAAATTGGTATTTCCATCTTTTTTAATTCATTCATAAATTCTTTGATCCGCTCATGATGGTTCGCAAAGCCTTGATCACCACTGTATACAAAACAATCATCTCGCCGAAAATGTTCATGATTCCGCTAAACTGAGAAAGTTCACACATGATTTATAATCTCATAACACACATCAGACTCTGTGCAATGCAGAATGCTCGAATTAAAGAGGAAAATTCAGGAAGTTATTGCGTGATATTTTGAAAAATGAAAGGAGTTATTATTCGTATTCAATCCTTTTTCTGTCGTAATTAAGGTCTTCCGTTTCACGAAAGATTACTTTTTCGGAATTTTACGACATATTGATATTGTTTTTTTTTTTTTCCAGGCTGTTTCTCGGAGATGGCTGGGACGCGAAACTTTCCTTAAAGGATATCACTGGTTGTAGTTGTGCAGTAAGGTCTTCAGTTCCAATATGTCTACCGTTGCCATGGAAACCTGTAGAAAACGACAATTTTTTAAATTCGAGAGTGTTTCTTGGCAAATAAAATGTATGAAACATATTTTCATGATTGTGTGTGTGCAACTTATTTAAAATTTTCATATAATCGATTATTGCCATGGAAACCAGGTTTTAAAATTCTTTAATTTGAAATTTTCTCAATAACTACTCAGGCAATCGTTTTCAAACTTTCAATGTTTATTAAAAAATGTGTCAAAGTGATTTCATTTACTTTCAAAATAATTGTAATGAGTCGCTTCACGGTTGCCATAGAAACGAAGTTTTTAGCAAACAGAAAAAAACATTTATATAAAAGTTGAAACCTAGCCCCCACCTTTCTCATTTATTGAAAATGCTCGGCATGTCTTCTTAAGGTTAGGTCAAATTTGATAAGTATCCAATAAAATTCTTTTTATCTACAAAATAACGAAAGTAATTTACAAGTCGTTATTATTTACTAAGACCCCCCCCCCCCCCTTTTTTTGAAGCACACAGCCAGGTAGAATACGCAGATATAACATATACAACTTACAAGTAACTTTTTAAAAGTTTCATTCATAAAAAAATTTAGTTCCCTAAGCTTATGTCATCTGATAATTTGCTATCATTCATTCTTCCTATGTTTTGTCTGTAGAATTTATAATTATTTCATTAAAAAAAAATATCTTGAGAAAAAAAAGATTGTCAGCTGCATTTATTAGCAACTAGCATTTTCTTGTATATCTTTTACTTGCATATGAATAATGTCATTAAATAAAATAAAAGAAATCAAACTCTATTTCCATCTTTTTTAATTCATTCATAAATCTTGGATCCGCTCGCAGCTGCGCGTGGCCTCATCGCTACTGTAAACAAAACATTCATCACGCCGAAAATGTTCATGATTCCGCTAAACTGAGAAAGTTCACACATGATTTATCATCTCATAACACACATCAGCTCTCTGTCCAATGCAGGAATGCTCGAATTAAAGAGGAAAATTCAGGAATTATTTTGAGAAAAATTCCGCCATATTTTGACCTGAAAGGCGACAATTTGTAATTATTCGACATTTCACGGAATACCAACTTTGTACGCATGTTTTTTTTATCCAGGCTGTTTCTCGGAGATTGGGACAATCTTCCTGAAACTTTCCTTAAAGGACGATCACTGGTTGTAGTTGTGCAGTGAGGTCGTTCAGTTCCAATTGTCTACCGTTGCCATGGAAACCTGTAAAAAGCGACAAATTTTGTCCGAGAGTGTTCTCTCTGGTCCCTTAAACGTTCGTCATGAAACTTTTCTTATTTTAATGATTAGTATCTGTAGTTCTGCAACTCGTATTTAAAATTTTCATATAATCGATTATTGCCATGGAAACCAGGTGAAAGTTAAAATTCTTTAATTTCGATTTTCTCAATAACTACTCAGGCAATCGTTTTCAAACTTTCAATGTTTATTCCTTGCAATGTGTCAAAGTGATTTCTACTTTCAAAATAATTGTAATGTGTCGTCACGGTTGCCATAGAAACGAAACAGAAAAAAAGATTCAGATGTACACATGTGTTCTCCAAGGTTATTCAAAGGGTCAAAGTTCGTCGTATTCCAATAAAAGTTCTTTATCACAAGGATTACATATTTGAAATATGAAAGCCTTAGTACTTACCGTTCAAACGTTATGGCTAATTTACTATGTTCAAGACCCCCCCCCCCCCTTTTTTTGAAGCACACAGCCAAGTAGAATACACAGATATAACATATACAACTTACAAGTAACTTTTTAAAATCTTCATTCATAAAATTCAGTTCCCCTTATGTCATGTGATATTTTGCCATCATTCATTCTCCTTCTAGTTTGTCTCTTGAATTTATAAATATTTTATTTTATTATAAAAAAAAAAATAACGATTGTCAGCTGCATTTATTATCATTTCGCGTTTTCTTGTATAACTATCACTTGTATATTATTAATTTCATTAAATGCAAGTATAAATTAAAAAATTGGTACGTCATTTCCATAGTTTTTATTCATTCATAAATTCTTTGATCCGCTCCTGATGGTTCGCAAAGCCTTGATCACCACTGTATACAAAACATTCATCTCGCCGAAAATGTTCATGATTCCGCTAAACTGAGAAAGTTCACACATGATTTATCATCTCATAACACACATCAGCTCTCTGCAATGCAGAAATGCTCGAATTGAAGGGGAAAATTCAGGAGTTATTGATGAGAAAAATTCAGGAGTTATTTTGACGCCCCGAACCTAGGACGACAATATTGATATTGTACGCATGTTTTTTTTATCCAGGCTGTTTCTCGGAGATGGCTGGGACAATCTTCCTGAAACTTTCCTTCAAGGACGATCACTGGTTGTAGTTGTGCAGTCGTTCAGTTCCAATATGTCTACCGTTGCCATGGAAACCTGTAAAAAGCGACAAATTTTGTCCGAGAGTGTTCTCTCTGGTCCCTTAAACGTTCGTCATGAAACTTTTCTTATTTTAATGATTAGTATCTGTAGTTCTGCAACTCGTATTTAAAATTTTCATATAATCGATTATTGCCATGGAAAAGGTGAAAGTTAAAATTATTTAATTTCTATTTTCTCAATAAATACTCAGGCAATCGTTTTCAAACTTTCAATGTTTATTCCTTGCAATGTGTCAAAGTGATTTCTACTTTCAAAATAATTGTAATGAGTCGCTCACGGTTGCCATAGAAACGAAACAGAAAAAAAGATTCAGATGTACACATGTGTTCTCCAAGGTCTAGGTCAAAGGGTCAAATTTCGTCGTATCCAATAAAAGTTCTTTTAACAAGGATTACATATTTGAAATACTAAAGCCCTAGTACTTACCGTTCAAACGTTATGGCTATTTACTATGTTCAAGACGACCCCCCCCCGTTTTTTTTTGTAGGACAAAGCCAAGTAGAATACACAGATATAACATATAAAAAGTACAAGTAACTTTTTAAAATCTTCATTCATAAAAAAATTCAGTTCCCGTCCTGTGATATTTTGCCATCATTCATTCTTCCTTCTGTTTTGTCTCTTGAATTTATAAATATTTTATTTTATCTAAAAAAAAAAAATAACGATTGTCAGCTGCATTTATTATCATTTCGCATTTTCTTGTATATCTTTCACTTGTATATTATTCATTTCATTAAATAAAATAAATTAAAAAATTCAAACGTCATTTCCATAGTTTTTATTCATTCATAAATTCTTTGATCCGCTCAGCTGATGGTTCGCAAAGCCTTGATCACTACTGTAAACAAAACATTCATCTCGCCGAAAATGTTCATGATTCCGCTAAACTGAGAAAGTTCACACATGATTTATCATCTCATAACACACATCAGCTCTCTGCAATGCAGAAATGCTCGAATTGAAGGGGAAAATTCAGGAGTTATTGATGAGAAAAATTCAGGAGTTATTATTTCGCCCCGAACGAAGTCGGGGACGACATATGATATTGTACGCATGTTTTTTTTATCCAGGCTGTTTCTCGGAGATGGCTGGACAATTTTGAAACTTTCCTTAAAGGACGATCACTGGTTGTAGTTGTGCAGTGAGGTCGTTCAGTTCCAATATGTCTACCGTTGCCATGGAAACCTGTAAAAAACAAATTTTGTCCGAGAGTGTTCTCTCTTTTGTGAAACGTTCGTCATGAAACTTTTCTTATTTTAATGATTAGTTTATCTGTGTCTGCAACTCGTATTTAAAATTTTCATATAATCGATTATTGCCATGGAAACCTTGAAAGTTAAAATTCTTTAATTTCGATTTTCTCAATAACTACTCAGGATCGTTTTCAAACTTTCAATGTTTATTCCTTGCAATGTGTCAAAGTGATTTCTACTTTCAAAATAATTGTAATGATCGCTCACGGTTGCCATAGAAACGAACAGAAAAAAAGATTCAGATAACACATGTGTTTCCAAGGTCTTAAAGGGTTTCGTAATTAAAATTCTTTTCTTTTAATGTTACATTCTGAAATACATTTATAAAGCACCTTCTTAAAGTTACCGTTCAAACGTTATGGCTATTTTCTACAAAATGTAATTTACAAGTCTATATTCAAGACAGCCCCCCCCCCCCCCTTTTTTTGAAGCACACAGCCAGGTAGAATTGCAGATATAACATATACAACTTACAAGTAACTTTTTAAAAGTTTCATTCATAAAAAAAATTCAGTTCCCCTTATGTCATTGATAATTTGCTATCATTCATTCTTCCTTATGTTTTGTCTGTAGAATTTATAAATATTTTATTAAAAAAAAATTATCTTAAAAAAAAATAAGATTGTCAGCTGCATTTATTAGCATCTCGCATTTTCTTGTATATCTTTTACTTGCATATGAATTAATTTCATTAATAAAATAAAAAAAAATTTACTCATTTCCATCTTTTTTAATTCATTCATAAATCTTTGATCCGCTCAGCTGCGCGGTTCGCAAAGGCCTCATCGCTACTGTAAACAATTCATTCATCACGCCGAAAATGTTCATGATTCCGCTAAACTAAGAAAGTTTACACATGGTTTATCATCTCATATCAACATCAGACTCTGTCCAATGCAGGAATGCTCGAGTTGAAAGGGAAAATTCAGGAATTATTTTGCGTCCGAAAAATTTTTCTTCTGAACCTCGGGGACGACAATTTGTAATATTGTCATGTTTTTTTTTCAAGGCTGTTCTCGGAAATGATGGCTGTCCGGTCCAAAATCTTATGAAACTTTCCTTGCGGAAGGATATCATGGTTGTGTTGTGCAGTGAGGTCGTTTCCAATATTCTACCGTTGCCATGGAAACCTGTAAAAAAAAAAACGATTTTTTAAATTTCAAATTTTGCAAGAGTAGGTTCTCTTTCCCTTAAACGTTCGTTGAAAATTTTATTTGATTAGATCTCAATAAACTCGTATTTATAAATGGTGCCATATAATCGATTATTGGAATGGAAACCTGTGAAAACCTTCTCTAAAATTCCGCAATTTCGATTTTCTAGCAAATAAAATGTTTGAAACTTTCATGTGTGTTATCTTAATGTGTCAATTTTTTTTTTTTTTTTTTGAAAATAATTGAAACCTAGTCCCCCACCTTTCTCATTTATTGAAATAAAAATTCCGCTTTAATGTTTCTACATTCTACATAAAATGTAATGACATTTATATAACAAGGCACTCTTCTTAAAGTTACAAGAAAATGATAAGGCTTAATTCTATCTACAAACTAATGGTAATTTACAAGTCTCAAGACCCCCCCCCCCTCGGAAGCGCGCAGCCAGGTAGAATTCGCAGATATAACATATACAACTTACAAGTAACGTTTTAAAAGTTTCATTCATAAAAAAATTTAGTTCCCCTTATGTCATCTGATAATTTGCTATCATTCATTCTTCCTATGTTTTGTCTGTAGAATTTATAATTATTTCATTAAAAAAAAATTATCTTGAGAAAATAAAGATTGTCAGCTGCATTTATTAGCATCTCGCATTTTCTTGTATATCTTTTACTTGCATATGAATAATGTCATTAAATAAAATAAAAGAAATCAAACTCTATTTCCATCTTTTTTAATTCATTCATAAATCCTTGGATCCGCTCGCAGCTGCGCGGTGGCCTCATCGCTACTGTAAACAATTCATTCATCACGCCGAAAATGTTCATGATTCCGCTAAACTAAGAAAGTTTACACATGGTTTATCATCTCATATCAACATCAGACCTGTCCAATGAGGAATGCTCGAGTTAAAGAGGAAAATTCAGGAATTATTTTGCGTCCGCCATATTTTGACCTGAACCTAGGCGACAATTTGTAATTAAGGTCTTCCGTTTCACGGAAGACCTTATCTGAAATTCTACTGTTTCTCATTTATTATCAAAATTATTTTTATTTTTATTTTTTTATAAATAATGTTTCAAAAACTTTGAATTTCAGCCAAAAAAGTTATGTGTTCTGTCCATTTTGAAATATTTTTAAGGAAAAATTCACTTCATTGCAAATTTTCATCCACTGGATTTCCGTGGCGTTATGCTCGAGTTAAAGAAACTATGTAAAATCGTCACAGATTCTAAAAGGTAATTTTTTGAATGTTTTTTTTTTCAATTGATAAATAAGACTGAGACTTTATAATGATAAAATGCTAGATTGTTCCGCTAAAAATTTGAAGCGGTGACATATTTTAAAAATAATTTTACATTTTTCTAGGCGACAATCGTTGCTCGCAACGCGCCACTTCTAGTATTCTTACTATTTTCGTATTGACCAACTTCTGGAAATGACCTTTGTCCGGTCCATTTCTCCCGAACAGCTTAAGATATGAAAGTTTACTGTGTCGGATATCATAGATCATGACTTGAAGATGTGTCGAACAACATTTTGTCCGTCGTCAATTCTTCCGGTCGTCGCGAAAAAGGGGATTAAAAGTCGATTTTTTAAATTTCTTTGTCTTTCTTTCTATCTTTTTCTGTGATATTCATGGCATAAGTAAAGGCCCCTATTTGCTGATTTAACGTATAACCAGTTTCTTGATTTGATAAAGAAGAAATTAAATATCTTTGAATGTCTTAGAACTTTCGCAAGCGTAGGTTCAACGTTTTCTTAAACACTAAAAAATATTCATTTCATTTTCTCATAAATAGGCTGCGCGGGTAATACACATGGTGCCATTGTGCAGGTAAGGTCTTCCCCGTGTGATGGGGAATGGACCTGTTGAAAACCTTCTCTGGTTCCGCAGAGTCGAGTTTTTCGCAAATAAAATGTATGAAACATATGTCATGTGTGTGTGCATCTTATACCCCGCCCCCATTTTTTTTTTTTTTTTTTTTTTGAAAACTGTAAGAAACCTAGCCCCCACCTTTCTCATTTATTGAAATGGATGCTCATTCCGCTTTAATGTTTTACATTCTACATAAAATGACCATGACATTTATATAACAAGGCACTCTTCTTAAAGTTAAGAAAATGATAAGGCTTAATTCTATCTACAAAATAATGGTAATTTACAAGTCTATATTCAAGACAGCCCCCCCCCCCCCCCCCCTCGGAAGCGCGCAGCCAGGTAGAATTCGCAGATATAACATATACAACTTACAAGTAACGTTTTAAAAGTTTCATTCATAAAAAAAAATTAGTTCCCCATATGTCATCTGATAATTTGCAATCATTCATTCTTCCTATGTTTTGTCTGTAGAAATTATAATTATTTCATTAAAAAAAATTATCTTGAGAAAATAAAGATTGTCAGCTGCATTTATTAGCATCTCGCATTTTCTTGTATATCTTTTACTTGCATATGAATAATGTCATTAAATAAAATAAAAGAAATCAAACTCTATTTCCATCTTTTTTAATTCATTCATAAATCCTTGGATCCGCTCGCAGCTGCGCGGTGGCCTCATCGCTACTGTAAACAATTCATTCATCACGCCGAAAATGTTCATGATTCCGCTAAACTAAGAAAGTTTACACAGGGTTTATCATCTCATATCAAACATCAGACCTGTCCAATGCAGGAATGCTCGAGTTAAAGAGGAAAATTCAGGAATTATTTTGCGTCCGCCATATTTTGACCTGAACCTAGGCGACAATTTGTAATATTCTTACTATTTTCGTATTGACCAACTTCTGGAAATGACCTTTGTCCGGTCCATTTCTCCCGAACAGCTTAAGATATGAAAGTTTACTGTGTCGGATATCATAGATCATGACTTGAAGATGTGTCGAACAATTTCTCCCGAACAGCTTAAGATATGAAAGTTTACTGTGTCGGATATCATAGATAACTTGAAGATTTTGTCCGTCGTCAATTCTTCCGGTCGTCGCGAAAAAGGGGATTAAAAGTCGATTTTTTAAATTTCTTTGTCTTTCTTTCTATCTTTTTCTGTGATATTCATGGCATAAGTAAAGGCCCCTATTTGCTGATTTAACGTATAACCAGTTTCTTGATTTGATAAAGAAGAAATTAAATATCTTTGAATGTCTTAGAACTTTCGCAAGCGTAGGTTCAACGTTTTCTTAAACACTAAAAAATATTCATTTCATTTTCTCATAAATAGGCTGCGCGGGTAATACACATGGTGCCATTGTGCAGGTAAGGTCTTCCCCGTGATGGGGAATGGACCTGTAGAAAACCTTCTCTGGTTCCGCAGAGTCGAGTTTTTAGCAAATAAAATGTATGAAACATATATCATGTGTGTGCATCTTATACCCCACCCCCATTTTTTTTTTTTTTTTTTGAAAACTGTAAGAAACCTAGCCCCCACCTTTCTCATTCATTGAAATGGATGCTCATTCCGCTTTAATGTTTTACATTCTACATAAAATGACCATGACATTTATATAACAAGGCACTCTTCTTAAAGTTAAGAAAATGATAAGGCTTAATTCTATCTACAAAATAATGGTAATTTACAAGTCTATATTCAAGACACCCCCCCCCCCCCCCCCCTCGGAAGCGCCCAGCCAGGTAGAATTCGCAGATATAACATATACAACTTACAAGTAACGTTTTAAAAGATTCATTCATAAAAAAAATTTAGTTCCCCTTATGTCATCTGATAATTTGCAATCATTCATTCTTCCTATGTTTTGTCTGTAGAATTTATAATTATTTCATTAAAAAAAAATTATCTTGAGAAAATAAAGATTGTCAGCTGCATTTATTAGCATCTCGCATTTTCTTGTATATCTTTTACTTGCATATGAATAATGTCATTAAATAAAATAAAAGAAATCAAACTCTATTTCCATCTTTTTAATTCATTCATAAATCCTTGGATCCGCTCGCAGCTGCGCGGTGGCCTCATCGCTACTGTAAACAATTCATTCATCACGCCGAAAATGTTCATGATTCCGCTAAACTAAGAAAGTTTACACAGGGTTTATCATCTCATATCAAACATCAGACCTGTCCAATGCAGGAATGCTCGAGTTAAAGAGGAAAATTCAGGAATTATTTTGCGTCCGCCATATTTTGACATGAACCTAGGCGACAATTTGTAATATTCTTACTATTTTCGTATTGACCAACTTCTGGAAATGACCTTTGTCCGGTCCATTTCTCCCGAACAGCTTAAGATATGAAAGTTTACTGTGTCGGATATCATAGATCATGACTTGAAGATGTGTCGAACAACATTTTGTCCGTCGTCAATTCTTCCGGTCGTCGCGAAAAAGGGGATTAAAAGTCGATTTTTTAAATTTCTTTGTCTTTCTTTCTATCTTTTTCTGTGATATTCATGGCATAAGTAAAGGCCCCTATTTGCTGATTTAACGTATAACCAGTTTCTTGATTTGATAAAGAAGAAATTAAATATCTTTGAATGTCTTAGAACTTTCGCAAGCGTAGGTTCAACGTTTTCTTAAACACTAAAAAATATTCATTTCATTTTCTCATAAATAGGCTGCGCGGGTAATACACATGGTGCCATTGTGCAGGTAAGGTCTTCCCCGTGATGGGGAATGGACCTGTAGAAAACCTTCTCTGGTTCCGCAGAGTCGAGTTTTTAGCAAATAAAATGTATGAAACATATATCATGTGTGTGCATCTTATACCCCGCCCCCATTTTTTTTTTTTTTTTTGAAAACTGTAAGAAACCTAGCCCCCACCTTTCTCATTTATTGAAATGGATGCTAATTCCGCTTTAATGTTTTACATTCTACATAAAATGACCATGACATTTATATAACAAGGCACTCTTCTTAAAGTTAAGAAAATGATAAGGCTTAATTCTATCTACAAAATAATGGTAATTTACAAGTCTATATTCAAGACAGCCCCCCCCCCCCCTCGGAAAGCGCAGCCAGGTAGAATTCGCAGATATAACATATACAACTTACAAGTAACCTTTTAAAAGTTTCATTCATAAAAAAAATTTAGTTCCCCTTATGTCATCTGATAATTTGCTATCATTCATTCTTCCTATGTTTTGTCTGTAGAATTTATAATTATTTCATTAAAAAAAAATTATCTTGAGAAAATAAAGATTGTCAGCTGCATTTATTAGCATCTCGCATTTTCTTGTATATCTTTTACTTGCATATGAATAATGTCATTAAATAAAATAAAAGAAATCAAACTCTATTTCCATCTTTTGTAATTCATTCATAAATCCTTGGATCCGCTCGCAGCTGCGCGGTGGCCTCATCGCTACTGTAAACAATTCATTCATCACGCCGAAAATGTTCATGATTCCGCTAAACTAAGAAAGTTTACACAGGGTTTATCATCTCATATCAAACATCAGACCTGTCCAATGCAGGAATGCTCGAGTTAAAGAGGAAAATTCAGGAATTATTTTGCGTCCGCCATATTTTGACATGAACCTAGGCGACAATTTGTAATATTCTTACTATTTTCGTATTGACCAACTTCTGGAAATGACCTTTGTCCGGTCCATTTCTCCCGAACAGCTTAAGATATGAAAGTTTACTGTGTCGGATATCATAGATCATGACTTGAAGATGTGTCGAACAACATTTTGTCCGTCGTCAATTCTTCCGGTCGTCGCGAAAAAGGGGATTAAAAGTCGATTTTTTAAATTTCTTTGTCTTTCTTTCTATCTTTTTCTGTGATATTCATGGCATAAGTAAAGGCCCCTATTTGCTGATTTAACGTATAACCAGTTTCTTGATTTGATAAAGAAGAAATTAAATATCTTTGAATGTCTTAGAACTTTCGCAAGCGTAGGTTCAACGTTTTCTTAAACACTAAAAAATATTCATTTCATTTTCTCATAAATAGGCTGCGCGGGTAATACACATGGTGCCATTGTGCAGGTAAGGTCTTCCCCGTGACGGGGAATGGACCTGTAGAAAAACCTTCTCTGGTTCCGCAGAGTCGAGTTTTTAGCAAATAAAGTGTATGAAACATATATCATGTGTGTGCATCTTATCCCCTGCCCCCCATTTTTTTTTTTTTTTTGAAAACTGTAAGAAACCTAGCCCCCACCTTTCTCACTTATTGAAATGGATGCTAATTCCGCTTTAATGTTTTACATTCTACATAAAATGACCATGACATTTATATAACAAGGCACTCTTCTTAAAGTTAAGAAAATGATAAGGCTTAATTCTATCTACAAAATAATGGTAATTTACAAGTCTATATTCAAGACAGCTCCCCCCCCCCCCCTCGGAAGCGCGCAGCCAGGTAGAATTCGCAGATATAACATATACAACTTACAAGTAACGTTTTAAAAGTTTCATTCATAAAAAAAATTTAGTTCCCCTTATGTCATCTGATAATTTGCTATCATTCATTCTTCCTATGTTTTGTCTGTAGAATTTATAATTATTTCATTAAAAAAAAATTATCTTGAGAAAATAAAGATTGTCAGCTGCATTTATTAGCATCTCGCATTTTCTTGTATATCTTTTACTTGCATATGAATAATGTCATTAAATAAAATAAAAGAAATCAAACTCTATTTCCATCTTTTTAATTCATTCATAAATCCTTGGATCCGCTCGCAGCTGCGCGGTGGCCTCATCGCTACTGTAAACAATTCATTCATCACGCCGAAAATGTTCATGATTCCGCTAAACTAAGAAAGTTTACACAGGGTTTATCATCTCATATCAAACATCAGACCTGTCCAATGCAGGAATGCTCGAGTTAAAGAGGAAAATTCAGGAATTATTTTGCGTCCGCCATATTTTGACATGAACCTAGGCGACAATTTGTAATATTCTTACTATTTTCGTATTGACCAACTTCTGGAAATGACCTTTGTCCGGTCCATTTCTCCCGAACAGCTTAAGATATGAAAGTTTACTGTGTCGGATATCATAGATCATGACTTGAAGATGTGTCGAACAACATTTTGTCCGTCGTCAATTCTTCCGGTCGTCGCGAAAAAGGGGATTAAAAGTCGATTTTTTAAATTTCTTTGTCTTTCTTTCTATCTTTTTCTGTGATATTCATGGCATAAGTAAAGGCCCCTATTTGCTGATTTAACGTATAACCAGTTTCTTGATTTGATAAAGAAGAAATTAAATATCTTTGAATGTCTTAGAACTTTCGCAAGCGTAGGTTCAACGTTTTCTTAAACACTAAAAAATATTCATTTCATTTTCTCATAAATAGGCTGCGCGGGTAATACACATGGTGCCATTGTGCAGGTAAGGTCTTCCCCGTGATGGGGAATGGACCTGTAGAAAACCTTCTCTGGATCCGCAGAGTCGAGATTTTAGCAAAAAAATGTATGAAACATATATCATGTGTGTTTGCATCTTATACCCCACCCCCATTTTTTTTTTTTTTTTTGAAAACTGTAAGAAACCTAGCCCCCACCTTTCTCATTCATTGAAATGGATGCTCATTCCGCTTTAATGTTTTACATTCTACATAAAATGACCATGACATTTATATA
>NW_026930871.1:0-43114 GCF_032062105.1 Saccostrea cuccullata
TTGGAAAATTATGCAGATAGACTGACATTAATGTTGTGCAAAAAGCAACGAAATGTTTAGGATGCAGATAGTTGTTGAATTTGTTCTGATTCAATACAGCTTTGAAATAATAAGACCCTGCAAATAACTTTTAATAACATTTTAATGATGTATTATTAAGAATCCACTTATAGATTTAAAACGCGGTCTCATCTGAGATGACGTCACTCATCCTGCCACATTCTACTTGTAGTATTAAAGCAACGGTGTCTCCGCTGTGATCACGTCATTAATCCAGAAGATTGCAATATCTCTCTACAATGCAATGAAGATCAAGTAAGTGTTTTCTATAAAACGGTTTGACAGGAAGTTTAGGAGCTGCAGGGTTCTCCACATCTGAAATTATAACCACAGAGGAAGCGTGTTATTTATGTTAGACTTCTTAATCTTCATAATTAACGATTGGTTTTAAATTACCAATTTTACGAATGCAACACAAAACGCCGAAAAAGACGTCACTTTATACAGCTAAAAAATATAATTAAATTGAATCTTACTTCACAAATGTACCAAAATTTGACCAAAACTAGTAACCGTTTGAAGGATCTAAAAGAAAAAATATTGATTCAGTAGCCATGGAAATATTCAGAAACTAACTATTATAAGAATTGTTGTAGCCTGTTTTATGAAACGTTTTGTTTAAATATGACTGAAACTAATGAATACCAATAAATAATTTGTTGATTGCAGGTGTACAACTTGTTTTAAAAATATAAATTAGGACCTATATTAAATATTCCTAGCAATATCTTAATGGAAAATATTCTCGAGTAAAAGTATGTGAGGCTAAAGTTTCAAGATATTGAATTTAATACATCTGCAGATTTGCAGAATTATCTGCTAGATATCCTTCCACCACAAGAAATAATCCCTCGTACATCTTGCCTCTTTGTAGCTTTTTGGGCAGTTTTTTAGTTGAATGTTAAAACTTTAACATTGTTGAAATTAAATATATATCGTATAAAAATGGAGTTTTAATAAATAGCTTTGAATTAAGAGGTTCTGCGTGAACTTTTCTAAAAGCTGACGAGTGACATATCTTAATTTGGCTTCTGTAGTTTCTTTTAAATTTGACATAAACAGTAAGAATCTACATGTCAAACAATTCAAACAAATACAATTGAAAGCATTATTTCTCACCTTTTTAAATGCATATTTGGAAATGCATTGACATCACAAACTACAAAGTTTATTCATGGATGTTGCCAAAAATATAAGTATGCGCCTGGATCGAAAGATCCAAGGCGTATATTGTTTTTGTCTGTCTGTCTGTCTGTCTGTTTGTCTGTTTATCTGTTTGTCTGTTTGTCTGCAAACTTTAATCTTCGCTATAACTTTTGAATCCTGAACGGTTGAGACTTCATATTTGGTACGCATACTTCACTAAGTAAGTTCTTTCAAATGACACCAAGGTCAATGACCTTGTGACCTTGCCTGTGACCTATATGCTAAAAATAGTTTTTTCTGCAAACTTTAACCTTCGCTATAACTTTTGAACCATAAGGTATGCATACCCCACTAATTAAGTTCTTTCAAATGACACCACGGTCAATGACCTTGTGACTTTGACTGTGTCCTATATGCTAAAAATAGCTTTTTTGAACATTCATCATAAGTTTTGAACCATAAAAGATAGAGACTTCATATTTGGTATGGATACTCCACTAATAAAACTCTTTCAAATGACACCAAGGTCAATGACCTTGTGGCCTTGACTGTGTCCTATAAGCTAAAAAAAACCTTAAAAACAATCATCATAACTTTTGGACAATGAAAGATAGAGACTTCACATTTGGTATGCATACTGCACTATATAAGATCTTTCAAATGACACCAAGATCATTGAACTTGTGACCTTGACTGTGACCTATATGCTAAAAATATGTTTTTCAACTTTGTTGCCGCCGGGCGCATAGTGTTTCACAAACACATCTTATTATATTCTACAGAAGGAACTGCTATTTTACATTTGTCCTGTCGTTTTCTTTAAAGATTTGCTATACAGAACACATTTACCTTAACCAGGAAAAAAGATTCAGAATGGGCTGTACACCAAAGTCAGTAAGTACATAAGAACCTGAGAATTACAATATTTTATAGATGCCTTTATTTGCTATTCTTATTTTTCCCCCCAATAATGAACTTGTAAAAGTGTTAATGTATGAAAAGTACACAGCGCTGAACCTTTAGTATAGTAAAGCAAATCTTTTGAAAGTCTCGCGTCCCGTCAGTTCATGGGTGTGTTTTTTACAGTATCTGCACTGTTTACAAATGTGTTATATATAGAACATCAGTATTACAGATCGTCGTAAGTACTGCAAGCGTTAAACATTGTATTTGGCATACTGGTCCATAATATTGTTTCAATGGTATCCAATTTTACCCCATTATTGCATAATTATGAATGCAAAAACAATTGTAATTTAAGCTGAATTATTTAAAACTATATTTCTGATGTTTTGATACTTTACAGAGTATTCAGTAACTCTCTATTTCCATTTTAATTTTCTTTTTCATATTCAATCTTATAACAAAATGCTGTTCTACTGTTAATCACTCTTCTGTGATAATATTATTAGAACTAAATTAATTTTCAACAGTATTATACAAGTGACATGTTTCTGTACCGAAACCTTGATATTTAACATTATTTTAGATTTCTTAATCAGTGATTTTTATTTGAGTGTAATTGAATGAACTGTGATTGTTCAAGTTTGTTACATTCATTGTACATGTAAATACAGAGATTGTAATTAAACGTAGGATACTCTGTGTATATACGTACAGGGATATGTCATTAAAAGTACCACAGATTCCTTAATATGTGTAGAAATTTATTATCACATTTTTTGGCGAGAGGCACCACCGGAAAAATTTCGTTTTATTTGTGCTGAAATATATGTAAAAATCTCTTGAATAACCGTCAATTCCAGACTAGCTACCCAGTTTACGTCACGGGTCATTAAGCTAATAATTATACACGAAATCTAAGGAATCTGAAGTACTGAATATTGAATTACAGGGATGTCTTGCCACCACTTCCTCGGGAGCTCAGGTGGGAATTCTTGGAAAGCGAGACAATGAGGTATCGTTCTTACACCGCTGTAGAATGGCGTCACGTGCAGACCGTAAATATTGCGCCAAATGCTGTACTGGTGAAAACTGTAATCGTGACCTCTGTACTGAAAGACACCGTAAGATATGCAACATGTAATAATACTTTATAACCTGAGGCTAACTTAAATGGCAATTAGGTGATATAATAGATTTTTTTTGTATTATTTCAACTTTTACTCACTTGATGGTAAATTGATTATAGACATTCTCATATTTGCTTACCAACATTAAAGGTACTTGGACACAGATTTAATTTAAAGTAAATATTTTCTCTATAATATCACGACGAATTATATATTTCTATAGCATTTCACACAAAAATTAATTTAAAATCTTATTTAAATTAAAAGTTATCAAAAATTTTGGGCGGGTTTGATTGACACATCTTTGCAATTACACCAATTTTAACTTTATTCTTAATCCTTAGGAAAAGTAGCAATCTTGTTGTTTATTAATGAGAAATATCAAAACTTTAATTCAGAAAAATAATTTTATTCAGAGTAAAAATGTTAGAAAGCAAAACTCCTTCACAAGTTTCATTATTCCATTGTGTACAGAGTTTTGCAAATCGATCAAACTCGTGTTATGTGCACAGTTTTTGTAAATGGGGCACGAGCTCTGTTATTGTTGATGTTTATGATTCACCGGGTGCGTTCAATCGTCAGTCTGCTCACCAAAACTGCACGGACTGAGAATATATTGTTTGTTTGTTTTACTTTAGAACATGTCTACTCTGAATTTTATGGATTATAGTATAAATATTTTTTTCATTTATACACAACAAAATTGCCAACTTTTAGTGTTAAGAGTTAAATTTAAATTTGTGAAAGTGCAAGGATGTGTCAATCAAAACGGCCAAAAAATTAAAAGTTTTATTAACTTTAAAATATAAGATTTTTGATAAATTTTTGTTTGAAATGCTACTAAAATATATAGGTCCTAATATTATAGAGAAAATATTAATTTCAAATCTGTGTCCAAGTACTTTTAACGGTAGTTCAGTCGGTAGAACGCTCACTCTATGATGGAAAGGTGCATTTGACTTTATTGTGGGTTCTTCCTGCTTAAAACCCGAGGCACCGTTTCGCAGATCACATTAGAATGATAAGAGTATTCACGGTTCAATATCACTGAGTGCCGAGTAAAATTCGTAATCTGTAGTCCTTCTGTAACCATTCGTTGTAATACATGTATATGACGTTTCTACATGAGTGAAACACTTTCGATTGGGTCGTAAAACAGCAAGCAATCAATTCTGCAATCAGAATCGCTACCCTATTTAAGTGTCAATCATGTGAGCAATTAACATCCTGATAGGTCGTTTTACAGCTTTGGTTTACAGAAGAAAAGTTAAACTTGGGGTGTTTTCTTAAAGATGAATAATTCATAACTTAACTTTATATCTGTGGAGTAAAACTCTGTAATTTACTTTTTTTTGTATAAATTAAGCCGCATATTGATTTAATCTTTATGGAATCTTATATTAAACATGCACAGCGAATAATATACTAGTATATGAAAGTATATCAAAATGTTGAACTAAAGTAAGTATTTCATATAAATTGCGCGCAACGTCTTTTAACGGTCAAATACAAAAAATATACCACCGCTCTCAGTTGCATTGAATTCGTAGTAATGATTCTTATACTGTAAATCTGGAAATTTTACGTCGATTTTATTTTGCGAATTCGGGTCAAAATGCTGTTGATTAGTTTTTACGTTTCAAAATTTGGCGAATGACCACTGCTTTGATTACATTGTCTTATTGATAATTTATTTCTATGAAAAATATTTTTGCGAATGCAATGAACTCGCAAATTTGCTAAAAATTTACGGTATGTTACATTCTTTTTGAATGAGCAATATCTGCATCAAAAACTGCCGTAGATGATTTGATTATCGTATATAATTTAGTAAAGGAAAGTTTTATACTCTTAAAAAAGATCACCATTGCAATACACGTATTTCAAAAATGTATATAGCTTACCCGACATGTCAATTTGATGTTGTGCTTTATGTTTCCATTGTCTCAAAACCCTGTTCAATACGACTCTGTATACAAAAATGTCTAAAAATAACCCTGAACAACAACTCAAATTCTGGCTGTTTTACCTACATTTTCCATTTCTTTAATCTGCATTTAAAATATCATTTTGCATATAGGAAAAAATGTAATGCCTATTTATTGATTCGTATGGTAGTGGAATTAAGGAATCATGGAATATATCATTTTTAGCCATAACCCCCCCCCCCCCCCCCCCAAAAAAAAATGAGAAACTTATTTACCTTTTTGATTATAATTTTTTTTCAAATAAATCAATCTTTTAAAAAGAAAATGGAGCATGATATATGCATGTACACGTTTGTCTCTTAAAGAGTTTTTTTTTTTTAAATTATTTTTACGATTTTGTTTCCACTCTTTTCGAGTTGTCTTAGAGCAAATGGACTCTACTTCTCTTTGACCTATATCTAAAAAAATTATAAATGCACTTTTGATGATTATTAAATGCAGGAACCCTTCCATTTCTTTCTTTTTTCAATTTAATACACATGTTTACCCTCCATGCAAAATAAGGTTTAGACAATTTTTACATTTTAACAAGCAATTTATTTCATGTAAAATCTTTCAAGTATTTTTGAGCTGCATCTTTTAAAACGCCTCTAAAATACGTTTTAATCTCTGCAGTTGTTAACCAGTATCCATTGGTGGTTCCGCCACCATTGGTCATTTGTCAAGACTATGACGATACGTCCTGCAGGAGTGGTTTGGTGGATCCTACTTTCTGCCTTGATCTAGTAAACAGAAGGTTGTTTTGTCCAAGGACATGTCATACATGTGGTACGTATAGGCATTTTATCGATAGGGCGAAGTGCTTTACAAGGAACTGTCAATTCATTTCATGAACTGTACAAATCAGATCAGAGAAATATTTGAATTTATTTTAAATTTATTTTGTAAACTTGTTTTTTCCATTTATCTGATAGGTTTATGTCATTTTCAGATTATTCTAAAGTAAATCATGCTCTCTTTATTGAATTTTATGGGTGTCACTTTATATATAAAACTACGAATTTTTACTATTTTCATATATTTCAAAAATTACATTTCCCTATTCTCCAGATATGGAGATAACTAACAGTATTCAATATCAAAGTCCTTAAAACATTACAAAAAACAGGAGCAGAGCAAAGGACTTTGATATTGAATACTGTTAGTTATCTCCATATCCCTCATTCGTAAATTTATGGTCGATACAATGACCTTGTCAGCAAATACAATTTATCATTGAGTCAAATGCTGAGTGACGTTTTTCATATATACTAGTTGTTAGTCCATTATTTATAAAGTGAATTGAAGACATATATCTGTTATTTCCCGATTATGACTAGAAGCACACGGCGGTGTGACCGGTAATCAAGGGATGCTCACTCCTCAATGGCACCTGATCCCATTTCTGATTTTTCTGAGGTCCGTGTTTGTTCTGCTCCTATTTTGTATTGTTTTATGGACTTCGATATTGCATACTGTTCATTATCTCGGTATCCTTCATTGTATAAATTCTTTTTAGGTGAGAGCGGAATGCTTCAGCCTGTTACAACAGCAATTAGCACTACAGGTATTGGTTTGTTGATTTCTTCTTAACAAAAGCTAACAATTACAATTGCAAGTATTTCTTCATGTGAAATAAAAAGGGTAAGTAGGCTTTAATTTGGCTTTATCCCCTGGTTTCCTAGAAACTGCAGTCACGTGTAAGGGTTGGCAAGATAAATATCCCCTGTTTGGGTTGGAAAGTTTAATTTCCCGTGCCACTTTCTATGTGTTGCATGATGAAAATTTATCATTTGTTCATATCACTCCCTGTCCCAAAAGGGGATATAGTCTCATCATTCTGCAAAGACATTTTTGAATTTATTTGGAAGGCAAAGTGTGATAAAATTAAACCTGCAGTTTTAACTCAAGATAATTAGTATGGGGACTAACAAGAATCACATGGGCCACATCACTCACCTGAGTAACTTTGACCATACTGCTCTTTACCAATTCCTCCTTGTAATACATATTGTGACCCAACCCTACCACATGGGTCATAATTTGGATAATTTAAATTCTAGTACTACACACGGATGCTTCCATTCAAGTTTCAGCTTTTCTGGTCCAGTGGTTCTTAAGAAGATTTTTTAAAAAGTTTTTTTCCATAATTTTTCTATGTAAAACTTCAATTCCCTATTGTGGCCCCATATTCAGAAATTTCGGAAGATGATCTGAATGGTTAAGATGGGGATCATCTATTATTCCACACGAGTCAATAAAATCTTCCTTGTTCTTTTGGATAATAGCGTGATCTTTCATGGATGTCTAGTTCTATTGGTGCATTAGATGTGTAATCAGGACCATGCCACTTATGCTGACTTGTTACATATATTAAATCTCGTTCGACCATGAAAGATTCAATAATAATACCTCTATTATTATCATGGTAATGCTTTAGACTCCATGTACAAAAAACGACAAAAATGCTTATTTTTCCTGCTATTTCGAGGTGCTTTACAACAAAAAGATTGTATTTTACTAGTATATATGCTTAATTTTATATGTATGATATATTTTTTGAAAAATCAAGAAACATTTATTCACATCAAATAATATTTCAAAATATGGTGATGATTTATTGCCCGATTTTAGAGGGAAATATCGTCTACCCCACTTATTTCATGAGCTGGAATTTGGGATATAATGCAATTTAGCACTGATATGAAAATAATTAATCAATTACCATTGAACTGTTCTTTATATTTAGCAATGACTTTATCTCCAAATTGTCATCAATATTGAATTAAATGGTTATAAAATGTGGGCGGAATTTAGAGTTAGCGTGCGTAGTTCTTACTTCTTTTCACGAAAAACGAAAACTTGTTTAAAAATCTCTACAGAAATAATCTTATTTAAGTTTACTTCTATTTTAGCTGGAGGTGGAATTTCTTATCTTGTAACAGGAACAACTACCACAGCAGGTATTGCTTTTGTCTAAATATACGCTACACAGTTAAGGATACACTATGGAGGCGTGGCAAAATTTATGCGGAAAATGTTTTCTATGACGTCACATAATTTATTAGTTCTTCAAATTACTACAAAATTAAATCATTTCTTCTTAACACTGTTAAATAGTTCTGCACTGCATCAAACCTTACTTTTAAATGCATGTCGTTACTAAAACCCAAACAGCCAGATATAAACAAATTACTGATCGCAATGCAGTTTTGAATTCTTCATCATAAAGAAAACGTTAATGCAGTTTGTAGGCAATAAAAGCCGAATAAGTTACATTTTATACAATGAAAGATGCATTATGTCGTTAAATCAAATATTATTAACAGATATATAAACGGTTATTATTCTTGGAT
This sequence comes from Saccostrea cuccullata, assembly GCF_032062105.1. NCBI lineage: Eukaryota > Metazoa > Mollusca > Bivalvia > Ostreida > Ostreidae > Saccostrea > Saccostrea cuccullata. The sequence continues at coordinate 8,563 of NW_026930871.1, forward strand.
CATGATGGATGCATAGATTTGTTCGTATACAGATTTATTGGAAAGTTAAAAAAACGTCTCCACCAAAAAAATGATATATTACAAGATAATTGAAAAGTGCTGAACATGATGAAATCTTGCAAATGAATATTAATCATTTATATCATAAAGAAAACGTTAATGCAGTTTGTAGGCAATAAAAGCTGAAAAAGTTACATTTTATACAACGAAAGATGTATTATGTCGTGAAATCAAATATTATTAACAGATATATAAACGGTTATTATTCTTGGATGATGGATGCATAGATTTGTATACAGATTCATTGGAAAGTTAAAAAAACGTCTACCCCCCCCCCCCCCCCCAAAAAAAAAATGATACATTACAAGATATTTGAAAAGTGCTGAACATCTTGCAAATGAATATTAATCTTTTATATATTCGAGGTTAATAATATATTAATATATATCAATTGTCTATGATATTTTAATTGCCATTGTGGCAGGGTGTGTAGATAAAAACCACAATCATTGCCAGCAATATAAGAACTTTTTCTGTGATTCTTCAAACCCTGGTGGAATAGATGTGTGTCCAATGACCTGTAAAAAACCTGGATGTTCATCAGGCCAGCAGATTTAAAAACAAAACGATGCCTGTTTTAAGCAAATTATGATTTTTTTTTTAAAGTCTTCTTAAAGGGATAATGAAAGAAGAAAAACTTTCTAAAAGATATTTATATACACTATACATTTACTTCTACTTCACCAGGAGGTGGAATCTCTCTCCACGTAACAACACCGACTACATCAACAGGTATTGCTTCACTGAAATACAGGCCAATATCTCCTTCTTAAAACAGCAATTAAAATAACATGTTTTTTTCAACAAGCATATTTGATCTGCTCTATCATGGGTGAAAAAATTGAGACTTGGACGTTAACAACACACTATCAATCTTTCATTCAAACAGGTGCCAATATGTGTTGGTTTCTACCAGAACCACTACATTAAGTAGATGTCCTAGTTATAACGTATTAATTTTATTTAAAGAAAGCTCAATGCCTATAGGTGCATGCACTTAAAATTATGACACCTACGATGAAATATTCATTTGAGATTAAGCTAAACTAATAAAAATATCCATTGGTTAAGATGGTATGTTTGTATGCTTTTGTAGTAGCGTGTTTGGAGAAAAATCCAGGCCGGTGTCAGCAATATAAGGCCTTTTTCTGTGATCCATCAAATCATGGTGGAATGGACGCCTGTCCAGTGACCTGTAAAGCACCTGGTTGCTCATCAGGTAATCAGATTGCCAAAAGACAAACGAAAAAAAAGGGAAGATTAACCCTTTTGTTGCAAAATAAATGATAACTTTTTGCATGCCATGTTAAATGTTATAATAAAACTAATCTAGTAGATCATATTACGGGTTCAAAACAGGGAGATTCAAATTCACACGTTTTCTTTGGTCAGAAGAGTATGTAACAGTCATGAGCAGTGTATTTTTTATATATAATCACATGACCATGACATGACACATGGATGTAATTTATACAGACATATGGGTAATTATTATGATTATGTCTACAATATATAAATAAATGATGCTTTTAGATTGTTTTTGAAATAGCAGATTTTGAAAATCTTTTCATCACATCATGATATTCTTTTTTTACAGGATAGTTGAATTGATATTACTTGTCACTATAAGTGAAAATAAAACATATTTGTAAAGAATTAACAATATTTTGTTTTTTATCAATATTTTTGCCCTCTGTTTTAAATAATGCTGAAGGTTCGTCCGCAAAAAACATAATAAAAGTTAAATATGCTATATGAAGAATGGCTCCCTTGGAGAAAACAAAACAAATGAGATATTGCAAAATTCAATTACATTGTAAATTGCTTATATGAGTTAATAAAAACTTGACGTCTATCCCCCTTTTTGAATTTTACAATACTTTTGAGTATGATTATAAATCATTATGTGCTACCTCAATCTTTAAAGAAACATCGTCCATGCAATTAACATTGTGGCTGGGTTTTTTTAACCCCTTTATTGGTGACAGGCAGCAGCAATTTTGTATCTTTTTTAATCCTATGATGTTCTAAAGGGTCAGCTTGAAATACATGAATATTGTACCTTGTGAAAGATTACAGGGTTTGAATTCGTATCTTAGTCTGTTGATGTCCCCCTTTTTTCTATGTAAATCATGTTACAATGTCATTATTGTGCAGAAGGTCAGATTGTGCAATATTTTGACTAAGATGTGTAATACTTTATATATGAGTTCCCTTTTTCTGAGACCCATTTTGAAAATGTTTTACTTCTTTCGTCTATTACTTTGATAAATGATATACTAGTATTTCACTTCTACACGCTGTTATTTGTTTTTGTCTGCTTTTAACAAAAAAAAAAAAAAACTCAGTCGATTGGCAGTAGAACTAAAGAGCATAAAGAACATCACTGAAGGATAGTGGGCATTAAACTGATATCAGATCATATATTTATAGACCTTTAAAAAAAATCCTGTATATTTCGGATTAATAAAATTATTAATCTATACTTTCTTAATGTTTTTCAATATTGTAAGACATTACCTGAAACATGAAGAATCTACTTCCAAAATAAGAAAATCCTGATTGCATACACATTCATTTATCCCTTTGTCACAAGCCTGTTAATTACAAAAATTAATAAAACAGGTACAGCGTAGTATGCTTAAAATATGCAAACATTTTCTTACTTAATATGCAGTATCATACCTTCATCATTTGCATATAGATTTTATATATCTCAGATGATTCGATACGTAAGAGCATGCACTATACATGAACAATTTCTTAGACGAGGTAAATTATTGACTAACAAGTTGATGAAACAAGAATATCAGCGGTCTCGTTTAAAGTCATCATTTTGTAAGTTCTATAGTCGATACATTTGTACAATGACCTTGTCATCAAATACAATTTATCATGGAGTCAAATGCTGACGGACGTTTTTCATACTAATTGTTAGTCCATTATTTATGCATTGAATTGACGACGGTTTTTTCTGTTAATTCCCGATCGTGACAAGCTAGGAGCACACGCTTCAGTTTTTTATTTATTTTGTATGCCTGATGCACGTGGACAGTACCCATTAGATAATCGTTTGTTTTATCAACAAGTATGTTTTATCAATAACACTTCCGGTTTTAACACAACTTTTCGTTTCAAGATGTAAATTTTTCATAACTCTTATGTTAATGTTCTTGTCTTGTCAGATAAATGCTAGTTAGCTAAAATATTTGTTAAAAACAAAGAAGACTCGTTTCAATTAACCTAAATATCTTTTTTACTACTGCCATAACACCCCCGACCCCCCACCACCTCGTTCTCATATGAAACTAAGCCTTAATTACGTTTCACATCTGAAAACCGAATCGGATCTGGTTCTATTGAAGAGTAACAATCCCAACGAGAATGGGCAAAAGGACGATATTGGCCATGGGTCACTAAACAAAATGGAGTGCCGCTATTTTACAAAAATGTTCTATTCAAATTATCGACCGCAGCCATTAATTGACACTGTAAGTAAGGATTGATTTCCGGACCTTTGTCAGCAAATAGAATTTACTATATATCAATAAAGTTTATTTATATAACCACTAGTATTTAGTAAAACAACTAAACCAATAACACTGTCTACTTATCAAAAATAATATTTATAAACAGTATCAAATTACTAAAACCAAGGGGTCAAATATATTTCTAAAAATCCAAATAAGATCTAAAGATAACAAAACAGTGTACTCTTCAGAAATATCTTTAAACAACATAAAAAAACCTAAGAGATCAACATCAAATATATTAAAAATAAATATGAATAAAATATCTTATGAAAAAATACGTAAAAACAAAGAGAAGAAATCAAAAGCAAGTCAACGCCGACATAATACAACAGAAAACGCGCTTGAGCAAAATATCATGTTTAAAGCAGAGATTCAAAAGTATATGAAATACAAGTGAACAAAGAAAACAAATTCAAGATTTTCTTACAATTTAAGTAAAGATGGAAGGGTTTTCCAAAAAGTTCATAGACATGACATTCTTGTCAAAATGAATGGTTTTAAGTTTTACTAGTTATAACCCAAACTACAAGGTATAAAAAATCAAAGTTGGAAAAGTTTGGGTTTAATAGTTTGAAATTAATACATTTATTAAAATCGCAGTCATATTTTCGACGATAATGTGCATGGCCCAATCTTATTTTTTATATACATATTTACTAAATCAAGGTCCACGAGATATTATCGTACACGTTTGTAATCGCGGATGTTATCAAGAAAATTTGGCATTTGCCCAATTATGAATTTTTTCGACAAAGCTAGTATACATTTTTTTATGATCTGTTGATTTTGTAAAACATTATAAATTAAAGTGGACCGATTGTGGTTTTTATTGCGCAATATTTCGCGCTTTAGAGTAAAAATAAAGCACTTTTACGGTTTTCAAGCAAATTTTTTTCGCTTAATTAATAAAATTAAACAAAATTAAGAAATTACAGGTCCAAAATATAATTACAATTTTATATAACTATTTTTTAACCGATTTTGCTATTGATAGGTAGGTTGACGACGTAACAGTGTCTTTTTGACGTTATAATAAACTGAAACTCTCAAAGAAAGGGGTTATAAAAATGTTATTAAAGAAAAAGTAATAAACGTACGCTCTTGAAACTTAAATCATGAAAATTTGAGAATGTTTCTATTATTTCTATTATGTTTCGCAATAAATCCTCTGTGTCCATCATATCAAGCAGTACTCTAAAAAAGAAAAGAAGAAAACAGGAAAATTCGTTAATTCTTGGCATTTTGAGATGCCCCGTATGGAAGCAAGATGGTAAAATTTTGTATTTCTTAAAAATATAATGTACAATATAGTATTTTTCATTAAATATAATAGATTAAACAAATGTCTATTGAAGTATTGGTATAATTTGATTTTAAGTGCCAAAATTGGCATTTTCCTATATATAATCCTATTAATAGTAAATGTTCCTATACTTTGAGACAGTCCCTTAAAATACCTGGACGGTATATTTTCCCCAAACTTGGCATGTACACTGAAGTTAATATAAGTTGTATATGGTATAAAAATTAAAAGTTTCGCTTTTGTAGTTTTCAAACAATAAAGCCCCAGCCGTCCCCCTTAAGCACACATTTGAGACTCTCTGTTTCAAGTTCTCTTATACTGTTAATCTAATAGTTTCAATTCTAAATTCTTTTAAGGAAAATGACGAGGGGGGGGGGGTCTGAAGTGTTCGTTAAAACACTGTGTTTTTAACCTTTCAAGTTTCTTCAAATTAAACGTCTCCTTTCTGCGTCCATTTCTGAGGGTGTTGTTTGTATGTTGGACACTTCCTGGTAAAATAGGTGTCTGAAAAAAGGAAAACTAACCATGGGTCACAAAACTCGTCTGATTAACTTGTCGGCCGATTTTCCCCAATATATCCTTGTGAAAATAAAGATGTATTCTTGCCTGCAACAATATGTTTTTTTAACAATAAACCCTGAATCCACAATATTTGGAATGCTTCTTTTAAAAAAGGAATATAATATTCTTGGCCCAATCGTATCCCCGGGGATAATGTGTATAATTTGAACAAACTTGAATCATCACTATCCCCAGAAAGCTCTAAATTTCGTCATTACTGGTCCAGATGTTCTCGAGAAAAAATAATAATAACCCCACTTAATACTAAAATTCCTTTTTGATATACCCTTTGGTAGAGAACTTGGCCCTTCATTTGCGCTGATCTAAATTTCCTTAACCCAGGGACAACCTGGGCAAATTTTGCTTGGAATTGGCACAGTGGGTCTGGAAAGAATGACGATGTGAAAAACTCACAACGACGACAATGAACGATCTTCGATCAGAAAAGCTCATTCAACGTTCAGCTCAGGTAAGCTAAAAATTGTAATTTGTATTGAAAATACCAATTAAAAGCAGTCCTACAGTGAATTAAACACAAACAAGGATTAGGCTTTTTGAAAACATAAATATTTTCAGACTATCACAATTCAATTTCATATTCAGGGAACATGTGCTTTAAATAATATCTTTATCGTTTAGAATAAAACATCCTTTATTTACCCTATATATGTGATTTAAGGCTTTTAATCTATAAGACAAGAAGAAAATTACCTTGTTAACATCTTTACGTTTTGGAAAACACATGCAACCGATTTCTTTCGAAGCCGACTACAAAAACAACAGACATCCATTGTTAATTGTTTTCAATATCAATTTCTTTTTGACATTATACCTTAATACATGGTCATTATAGACATGCACTTCACACAGCAGGAAAAGCTTTGCAAGTGTCAAGAATGAATCATTTCATGAAACAGATTTCGAAACGAACATTTTCTTTCTGACGAAAAATTACAAACCTTTCTCCAAAACTTGAGAAGTTCTTTCCTGTGAATCTTGTGATTTTCTTTAGCGTGTTTACTACAACAGACTGTGTCCTTTTTTAGTTGAAGAAGCTCATGTTCAGATATGAAGAAATGTTCAACATCTGCGCAGAATTCTTTTTCTTGACAGAAATATCCAATATCATATTCCACTTGTTTGTGAAATGTGGCCGTTAGAGATTTCATCATGCTCTCAATGTCTTGGCGTATTTTTAGAGTAATATTAACATCAAGGTTACCCTCACGGCAAACAACTTGAAGCTGGATGGATGGCTTACAAACACCAAGAACGAGAACATGATCCTCATCTTCGTTTTTAAGAAAAACTGCATCTTTGCAAACTAAAGGTACATCATCGTGAACCAGAGCATGCCACCTTGTCATACAATGGACAACAAGTCGATAGTAAAAGAAATGAGGCAAGAATGTCTTGAATCGGAAAACCAAAGTGGACGTTTTGTTTGTGCAATTGCTTAGAATCTTGTCATAGGTATCGGATCTACTCTCCTTGTTCATACAAGGTACATAGTGGTATATTTGTCTTGGTTTCTCTTCAGCTTCTTGTTTTACGCATAAGGGCGGTCGGTAAAGTGATTCGTTGCGTTCTTCTCTCCCAATCACTATAAGACCCAGCCTTTGCATAAATTGTAGGATGGAATTTTTGTGTTCAGCAAAGCATTTGTAGTTGAAGTTTGACCACATATCATCCAGAAGCTGATCACCCAACTGGCCTGTCTGGTTGAAGAGCATCCAGTCGCCGACGGTTGGAGATGCCTCTTTAACTTGTGTTGGGTCGGTAATTATGTTCTTAAAAGCATCAACAAACCACTGAACATCAACAATAACCATTTTATTTAACCCTTCTTCATTGAAAAAAAGTATCGTTCCAATCTCGTGAAAGAAAGACAGCATGATGCGCAAGTCTTCATCTTTTTCAGGAAGTTCGATTCTAATGTTTTGTTTTAGTTCTTCAATGCTCATCATCTTTTTTTCTGTTTTCATTTCTGACAGAGATATTTCAAACATAGCCCACTTGGCAGGAACTCTTTCTCCCCAGCGTGTTTGTTGAGCAGCAACTTCTACAATGGCTTTCTCTATCTTTTTTGTTTCAATTTCTTCCAGAGGCGGAAGTTGAATCTCAAAGTATCGCTTCTGTGAGAGGTGTCGTTTTAATTCAGAGTCTCTTGGTAAGCATTCCATTAATTCGTCATAAAAACATTTTGTCTTCCCCTGAAAAGAGCAATGAAGAATAAAAATTACAAACAGTAATCATAATGAAAGTGCAATCAAACAATACTAAAACGAGCACGCTCGAATTTTTGAGGACTAGGATAAGGGGTAATTGATTTTCATATGTTATTATTAAGTGTTACTAGTCCATCAAACTTCTTGATTCACTTCTTTAGGTAGCCACAACCCATTTATTACGTGAAAATGTTATTGTTTGATCTGATATTTTTTGCAATAACTCATCATTATAATTTGCGAAAAGTACGATGCAAAATTTGAAATTTGAAATTTTGTCGCTCAGAAATTATAAGAAGGGTTTTATTAAAAGACAGAAAATACACTAGTGAGATGTTTGATGCAGATGATTGATCTCATTATATTTCTTGTTCTTACATCTTGTACTTCTTCACTGACTTTATCTTTGTGCGTTGCAACCAATACTACAGGCGTTGTATCATCACAGTAAGTGCTTATAGACTGCATCCAGTAAAGGAAGTATTCTAAAAATAATTCAGCGTTTTTAATTTTTCTGTTTGCTTTTAGAAAACCTACACAAAACAATATACACACTCAAAATCTGTTAGTCTTGTACGGTTATGAACACATTTATAAGTTTCTATAATCTTTTATCACCACTGTATCTTTATGGAATTTATAAGATGTATGCCAAATGAATGAAATAAATTGCACTTAATTTTCAGTTTCCTTAATCTAATGTCACCAAATAAATACAACGTATTTTTATGAATAGAAATAGTCTTAACCTTTGTAGGTCCAATCTTCATATATGGACCCATTTGCGTCCAATCGAGTGGAGTCAACCTTTTCTTCCAAACTTTTTGACATGTCTATCACAAGAATATAGAAAGCTCGTCTTGTCAGGTAGACTTGATGACAGGCATAATAAGAACACTGACCGCCAAAGTCAGTTACACTGATCAGCTTTTCTCTTTTCTTTATGTGTCTTTCAACATCGCAAGACATTCCCTGTGGTACTTCTATAGAATTAATTAACCGTGTTACTTTCTTTACAATACATGCCTACACAACAGTTCGTTTCGATGAGGTATATGATACTAGTAAGTAGTAACATGATAAAAAAAAATCAGAGTTAATGTAAAACATGTAAAAGAGTAGAAAATGTCTTAAAACAGTGCTAGCATAAAACAGAATATACAGTCTATAAAATCAAGGAAATATGAGCATCATTTTGGAGGTAATGGTCGACCATTGAGTGTTTCACGTAAAAAAAATTATAGATTAAAGTATATTTCAACCTTTCAGCAATTTCTGGTCTTCATTGTCCTCAATTTGGAACAGATTATGATGAACTTCGAGCCCTACAGTTGACTCAGTGGTGTATAAGTCCTCTAATGTCCATTTGGATTGAAGCCTTCTTAGGAAGGTGGTTTTACCTGCCCCCACACACCCAACGATCATCGCTCTTCCCCTGAACATTTCAATGCTTTCTTCACGTATGCTTTTCAAGAACTTCAGGCGCTGGTCATATTCCCATCTTAGAATTTCCTCAGGGATTTTCACTAAAAATGAACAATCAAAGCTAACAATTTTTAGATTGAAGGAAAAAGGGGAAGATACTAAGTAACGAATAGAAATTGATCTCAAAAACATGACATTTTTCATTTCTTAAATACTTTGTTCATAGAAAGTTTTATGTGATGCTTACCGATTTTGTACTATTTTTTCATAGGTTGTATCCGCTAAATATACTTACATATTCGGCTCACTAATGGATGAATATTGGTATCTGTAATAGTGGGATGTGGGATGATACCCAAGTCTAGTTTTACAATGAGTTTCTCAGTGAAAATGCTAGGGAGACAAATACACCATTCTTCTTGAGAACCAAGATACCCAGATGTCCTGAAATACTTTGCGATCAAGGCAACTGGTGCCTTGTCCAGAAGGAAATGAACGTTTTTCTGCACAAGATAACCGTGTTGAATATAAGCCCAGAGAGTCTGTTTCTCAACATCATCTGAAGTAAATGTTAATTTGGTCCCCGTACAAATCATGCTATCATATATGGAGCAGTCAGATCTTATATCATCTGGAATAGGTTCTGCGTCTGGTCCCTTGGAGAATGCGTACAAGTCCTTCAGGATCTCCAACTGATCTTTGTTTTCCAGATCCACGGAGCCTCCTTCGCAGAAGAGAAGCCAGAAATGGAGGTACCTTTTGATGGAGTTGAAATCTATTCTGCTAAACAAATCTGTAAGATAGTGTTGAGGCATTAGCTATAGAGCATACTAAAACTTTTGGTCTACTTCGTTTGCAAGTCTTTAGTTATATAGTACGTAGTTCACAGTTCCTTAAATTGATAAATACACTAGAGAGTTTATTGAGAAGAGAAAAAGTAAATGCTCTCGGTTAATTATAAGTAAAGGATCACCATATTCGTGTCGTTCTTCTTGACCCTTAACGTGAGTACAATCCTGAGTTTCGACATGGGGTTCTGGGATCATGACGATATAGAGGTCAAGGTCACTAGTCTCAGATTCAGAAGTTGTGTCTGGTTTCAAATACGGCCAATCCCAATGGTTTGATAATGGTTCCCCAACATTCACTGCAGAAGGACTTTTGAGGCGTACAGGAGTTATTCCTAAATAACAAAAATATACTGTAAATTCAGATATTTTCGTGGGGTCAAATTTTCTAGGTTTGAGGAAAAAATATTGGCTTGTGGAGATTTGATTTCGTGGTTGGAGATTGTTTTGCAGAAATGCATAGGGAATTTTACATTTTGTAGTGGTCATAAAACAACAAAAATTAGCCATGGTCTTTGTTATATAACGCTTTCAAGTACAAATATACGCGTTAATGAAATTTTCGAGAGCAGACAGACTCGGATAACTAATTGCAAAATAACAGTTCTCGCAAAAAAGGAATGTGCTTTAAAAATAGCTATAAAAGGCAATAATCTACCACATCAGTTTCTTATTTAGACATTTTACTAATATACATGCAGTATTCTAGTAACTTACCTATATGAATAGGCCTGCTCATGAAAGAACGTAATAACGACGTTCCCATACATGAGTATTTTCCACTATCCTCTGAAGTAGCACCATTGATAATCAGCATGGGCGTACTGTCTGTTCCTGTTTTGTACTTCACTCCGTTTGATATATCAATGGCCGATTCATTTTTGGTCCACATAATATTTGATAAATTCGAGTTCCATGGTATGAATATATACAGTCCATTCATACATTGCCTAATTGCGATGACTAAATAAATGTTAAAGAAAAGAACCAATCTTGTGTTATCAAAGATGAAGTAACAAAAGAGTAGCACAGTGATAAAAAAAAAGTCAGTCCTTAAAAAAATTCTAAATCTAGCCTTATGTCTCCAGCTCTATAAACAAAAACAGTAAAAATTAAAATTCTACTTCACAGAATTACTCTTTTGTAATTTGATATACTCCATTCATATAATCTCCGTCCTCAACCAACATGTCAAACCAGAAGTCTCTGTCGAGACTGTAGCTCTACTGGTTTGTACTTATCAAAAACCATTGCACTATTTTATGTATCTTTGTGTAGTCTACTTGTGTGCCAACTTATTTTGAAATCAAACTAAAACTGTAGAAGGAGTAGCGTTTTAAAGGAATTTCACAGAAAATTCTATTTTTAGTAACCATGCGAAATCAAAAACCGATGCCATCTATGTATCTTAGTGTAGTCTACTTGTGTGCCAAGTTATATTGAAATCAGACCAAAACTGTAGAAGTAGTAGTGTTTTAAAGGAATTTCACAGAGAATTCTATTTTTAGTAACCATGGCAACACCGTTCATCGAAATCAAAAACCGATGCACTGTTCTATGTATCTTAGTGTAGTCTACTTGTGTGCCAAGTTATATTGAAATCAGACCAAAACTGTAGAAGGAGTAGCGTTTTAAAGAATTTCACAGAAAATTCTATTTTTAGTAACCATGGCAACACCGTTCATCGAAATTAAAAATCGATGCACTATTCTATGTATCTTAGTGTAGTCTACTTGTGTGCCAAGTTATATTGAAATCAGACCAAAACTGTAGAAGGAGTAGTGTTTTAAAGGAATTTCACAGAAAATTCTATTTTTAGTAACCATGGCAACACCGTTCATCGAAATCAAAAACCGATGCACTATTCTATGTATCTTAGTGAAGTCTACTTGTGTGCCAAGTTATATTGAAATCAGACCAAAACTGTAGAAGGAGTAGCGTTTTAAAGGAATTTCACAGAAAATTCTATTTTTAGTAACCATGGCAACACCGTTCATCGAAATTAAAAATCGATGCACTATTCTTTGTATCTTAGTGTAGTCTACTTGTGTGCCAAGTTATATTGAAATCAGACCAAAACTGTAGAAGGAGTAGCGTTTTAAAGGAATTTCACAGAAAATTCTATTTTTAGTAACCATGGCAACACCGTTCATCGAAATCAAAAACCGATGCACTATTCTATGTATCTTAGTGTAGTCTACTTGTGTGCCAAGTTATATTGAAATCAGACCAAAACTGTAGAAGGAGTAGCGTTTTAAAGGAATTTCACAGAAAATTCTATTTTTAGTAACCATGGCAACACCGTTCATCGAAATTAAAAATCGAAGCACTATTCTTTGTATCTTAGTGTAGTCTACTTGTGTGCCAAGTTATATTGAAATCAGACCAAAACTGTAGAAGGAGTAGCGTTTTAAAGGAATTTCACAGAAAATTCTATTTTTAGTAACCATGGCAACACCGTTCATCGAAATCAAAAACCGATGCACTCTTCTATGTGTCTTAGTGTAGTCTACTTGTGTGCCAAGTTATATTGAAATCAGACCAAAACTGTAGAAGGAGAGCGTTTTAAAGGAATTTCACAGAAAATTCTATTTTTAGTAACCATGGCAACACCGTTCATCGAAATTAAAAATCGATGCACTATTCTTTGTATCTTAGTGTAGTCTACTTGTGTGCCAAGTTATATTGAAATCAGACCAAAACTGTAGAAGGAGTAGCGTTTTAAAGGAATTTCACAGAAAATTCTATTTTTAGTAACCATGGCAACACCGTTCATCGAAATTAAAAATCGATGCACTATTCCATGTATCTTAGTGTAGTCTACTTGTGTGCCAAGTTATATTGAAATAAGACTATAATTGTAGGAGGAGTAGCGTTTTGAAAAATTGTTTACAGACAGACAGACAGACAGACGGACGGACGCCGGACGCATTACTATGGCATAAGCTCTTCTGGTCTCTGACCAGTAGAGCTAAAAAGGACAATGGGGGCTAATTAAGCTACTTGCTTGTCCCTGTTTATGATATCTCTGACATTTTCCTGGCTTTTCTTACGATTTTGATATTGTGCATGCCAGGAAAACGTCAGAACCGGCGCCATTACGAAAAATGGGAAATCGCCGCCTCCAACCGGAGGCGGCATTCACGAGTTGATTGTAGATACTTGCGAACCGAATTAAATTTCAATGTCACAAGTTATCAATAGTACAATACTTTTGGTACTCACCAATATCGTTTTTATGGTTCATTTATATAATATAAAATCCGTCGAGAAGATTTCATCATACTCTCGAGATTTGTCTTTATTTCGTGCATTTTAAAATCTTGCAAGCCCTGTAACTAAACGTGGTGTGATATTTTCTTTTCATCAATAATGGTAAGTACTACATGTATGTGTTGTTCTTTTGAAATATTCTGATTTCGGCATAAGTGCGGTTTGCAAGTATTAAAAATGAAATCCAGTGCGAGACGGAGAAATTTCCCGTTTTCCTGGCATGTAAAATATCAAAATCGTAAAAAAAGCCTTGAAAACGTCAGATTTTTCGGACTAATAGGTCATAGAAGGTCACATGTCAAATTTCTAATTTTTACGCTTAATGCAAATTTTTATCAATTTTCTAGTGCAATTTGCTTCAGAAAATATAAATATTAATTTTGTCTGTCTTCCAAGTTTATATTTTTTTAATCAGTAATATCTGAATCCAAAGTGACTATAAAAATCTAAGATAGGCAAGTGTATGCTCTACTTTTCCTGAGTTGAATTAAGGAATCACTGTCTAGTTTTGAAAGTATGCCAGGGCATCAACAATAGTGGGAAACATGGGATAATTTGCATAACGGGCGAAGCCCGTTATGCTAAAATTATCCCATGTTTCCCACTATTGTTGATGTCCCTGGCATACTCTCAAAACTAGACAGTGATTCCTTATATTTCCATTTCATTGTGAAATAAAATTGTAGACTTAGACATTAAAAATATAGACTAATAGATTTAAATTACACGAGGACTTCCATGCCATTTTCAATGGTCCTAGCACACTGACGTCAAACACAAAGGCAGCCGCACGAGATTTACATACATATTTTGCCTCCTTAGCGTCAGACTCAGAGACAGATGCGCACGAGATTTGCATGCGTAACAGGCCTCCTTAGCTGCTGACCTATCGACCTGCCTAAATTACATTCCGGCAGAATTATCAAAAAATAAATTCCCCAAACTTTCAAACAGTTATCACAGAGAAAAAAATTAGAAATGGAAATATATCAATCTTATTTGTGTAAAAAAAACTCACCTAGTTGGCTGCTACTGGGTCCTCTTGTTGCTACACTACTATTCACCTGTGAATGCAACAACGGTAGTTCGGTAGTAGCTGTGAGTTTGAAAGTGCACCGAGTTATTTCCGCAGTTTGTTTTCTTCTCCGGCGCCTTATAAAAAACGCAAAACCGCCAACAGCCATGACTAGAAATATAAAAACTACGACTATGATTACGTAGAGATCGGCCTCTGTGTTCTTCGTCCAGTCGTCAGTTGTATACGTGGAATTTATGTCATAGTGATATGTTGATACGGAATGTGACGTTGAAACACCTTGCGTGACAAATGACGGCTGTATCGTCGTCAAACTGAAATATGAAATGAAGACTTTCTTTGATCAACAAATCTGTTCATGCAATAAAAAAAGAAAGGAAAAGAAGAAAAACAAGATGTGTTTGTGAAACACTATGCGCCCGGCGGCAACAAAGTTCAAAAAATCTATTTTTAGCATATTGGTCACAGTCAAGGTCTCAAGGTCACTGATCTTGGTGTCATTCCAATCACATCATCTCGGGTCTTTCCGTCAGAGGTCGGAAAAACAACCTCAAATGTATTAACATCACCGGATGTTAAAAATTTATACATCTTCCTGTTTATTCAAATACAGGATAGACAGATTTAGAAGTCCCTTTTATCGTATATTCTAAGTAATATCATTAAATTGTATAAAGTTAAATTCCATATTCCACAGATAAAAGGTCTCCATGCATTTATTTCAAAGATCGTGAAAAAAGAGGGTTGTCATGGCGTCTACCATATACATTCGAGGTCGTTTTTCCGCTAGTCGGAAAGGCCCGAGAAGTTGCGGTGTCATTCAAAAGAACTTAATGGGTGGAGTATGCACACCAAATATGAAGTCCCTATTTTCTATTGTTCAAAAGTTATGGCAAAAAGTGTAAAAAGCTATTTTTAGCATATAGGTCACAGACAAGGTCACAAGATCATTGACCTTGTCGACGTTTGAAAGGACTTTATTAGTGGAGTAAGTATACCAAATATGAAGTCCCTATCTCCTATGGTTCAAAAGTTATGACAAACAGTGGAAAAAGCTATTTTAAGCATATAGGTCACAGTCAAGGTCACAAGGTCATTGACCTTGGTGTCATTCGAAAGAACTTAATTGGTGGAGTATGCACACCAAACATGAAGTCCCTATCACCTATTATTCAAAGGTTATGGCAAAAAGTGTAAAAAGCTATTTTTAGCATATAGGTCACAGTCAAGGTCACAAGATCATTGACCTTGTCGACGTTTGAAAGGACTTTATTAGTGGAGTAAGTATACCAAATATGAAGTCCCTATTTCCTATGGTTCAAAAGTTATGACAAACAGTGGAAAAAGCTATTTTTAGCATATATGTCACAGTCAAGGTCACAAGGTCATTGACCTTGATGTCATTTGAAAGGACTTTATTAGTGGAGTATGCATACCAAATATGAAGTCTCTATCTCTTATGGTTCAAAAGTTATGGCGAAGGTTAAAATTGACAACAGACAGAAAGACAAACAGACAAACAGATAAACAGACAAACAGACAGGACAAAAACAATATACGCCCGGGATCTATCGATCCGGGCGCATAAAAATATATGTAGATATAAAAGGAGGACATCTTAAATGTACTTTGTGTAAAAGAGAAGATATAAAGGATTAATTAAAAGGACGTATGCAAATCTTAATATTTACATTCGCTGTGTTTTTCTAGTAAGCCAACTGTGAAATTGATTTGAAAACCATTTTCGTGTATACTCACGCGTAGAAATATACACGGAGAAACGTGCGTTAACGTGACGTCACAATGAGGCTGCAGCGACGTTAATAAAAATGCAACAATATAGGGCAGCGAGAAATACAAATATTCAGCATATTTTAGTTGCTTCCAAACATGCAAAATGTAAATATAAGGAATGTTTTTCAGTTTAGTGTGAATTATTGGTGTGTGAATCACACAAACTTGCACGTAGGCAGACAGCGCGCTTCATGAAATATGCCTACGTGACAAGTCTGTGTGATTCACACACCAATAACTCACACAAAACTTAAAAACATTCCTTAATAAATACTCGTACAAAAAAATAATTAAATACAGGTACCCAGGAATATTGAGGAAACAAGAGGCCCAAGGGCCTTGAATCGCTCTTCTGATAAATTATACAACCTATCACTTGTATTTGAAGCCTCTAACCCTAAGTATTCTAAGACCCAGGTTGCATCACCTGACAAAGTTTGATGATTCTTAGCCAATTAGGACTACTTTTTGGTCTACATTCTTGGAAAACACAAAATGCATCAACTGACAAAGTTTTATAATTTTAAGCCAATAAATACCTAAGATACTTAAATATAGCCATAAAATGTCACCGTGACCTACTTTTTGGTCGACACTCTCTAAAAAAACCCAAGATGCATCAACTGACAAAGTTTGATGATTCTAAGCCAATAAGTACGGGAAAATACCAGGTACTTAAATATAGCCATAAAATGTCAAAAGTAGGTCATTGTGACCTACATTTTGGTTGACATTTTTTAGAGTCCAAAGATGCATCTGCTGACCAAATGTAATTATTCTAAGCCATAAATACCTGAGATATTCAAAAGTACAGGTCACCATGACTACTTTTTGGACGAAATTCTCCGAAAACCCATGATGCATCAACTGACAAAGTATGATGATTCTAAACCAATTAGTACTAGAGATACATAAATATAGCCATAAAATGTCAAAAGAAAGTCAATGTGACCTACTTTTTGGTGAACATTCTCGGAAAACCAAAGATGCATCAACTGACAAAGTTTGATGATTCTAAGCCAATAAGTACCGGAGATACTTAAATATAGCCATAAAATGTCAAAAGTAGGTCACTGTGACCTAATTTTTGGTCATCACTCTCCGAAAACCCAAGGTGCATCAACTGACAAAGTTTTGATGATTCTAAGCCAAAAAGTACCAGAGATACTTAAATATAGCCATAAAATGTCGAAAGTAGGTCACTGTGACCTAATTTTTGGTCATCACTCTCCGAAAACCCAAGATGCATCAACTGACAAAGTTTGATGATTCTAAGCCAATAAGTACCAGAGATACTTAAATATAGCCATAAAATGTCGAAAGTAGGTCACTGTGACCTAATTTTTGGTCATACTCTCCGAAAACCCAAGATGCATCAACTCACAAAGTTTGATGATTCTAAGCCAATAAATACCTAAGATACTTAAATATAGCCATAAAATGTCAAAAGTAGGTCACTGTGACCTACATTTTGGTCGACATTTTTCAGAGTCCCAAGATGCATCGCCTGACCAAGTTTGATGATTGTAGGTTTGAAGGTAAACAAAATATGCCTTTTAAACAATTTGAAAACAAATGCCTGTTAAATTCTAAAAGTAGGTCACAGTGACCTACTTTTTCTTTAATATGTTTTTAAGTCCCAAGATGCAGCAACTTACAAAATTTGATGATTCTAACCCTTTCAGTGCCTGAAATAATGAGATAAAATGTTTTAAAAAGAATAGGTCATAAAGTTCAAAAAGTAGGTCATGGTGACCTACTTTTAAATTTACGTTGTTCAAGGGCCCAAGATGCATCAACTGACTAGGTTTGATAATCATAGGCCTTAAAGTGTCCAAAATATGCCTTCAAATCAATTTGAAAACAAATCCCCGCAAAATTTTAAAAGTAGGTCATCGTGACCTACTTTTGAGTTAACATGATGTGAAGTCCTAAGATGTATCAACTTACAAGATTTGATGATCCCAGTCCTTATATTAAGCAAAATATGGAAATTTTCATTAATTGTAAATTTAGGTCAACTTTAAAGTGACCTTGAGACCACGCCCTTTGCCCCAGGGTCATGCCTTGAACAATTTTTAATCTTCAACATATCCTGATTCTTGTATGTAAGTTTGGTGAAAATCTGCCTGGTGGTTCTGGAGAAGAAGATTTTTTAGCAACCAGTACTTTTGGTTTTGTTTTCCTGATTATCTCCCCTTGTTTTAGGGTCCCAACCCTTATTTTAGTATAAATGGTAGCCCTTGGGCCAAGGATACCCTGTGACAAATTTGACACTGATTGGCCAAGGGGTTCTTGAGTTATGGCCCATATTCTAAAAAGTTAACGCACACCGCACACCGCACGACGCACACCGCACAAATGGCCATAGCATTAGCTCTTTGAGCCTTTGGCTCAGAAGAGCTAAAAAGGACACTATATACCTTGTTGATTCTGTACAGTTTGGATCTGCACGGTAACAACGATGTATGGTATCGATATTTTGGCATTCTTCAACTGAAAAAAGTTCAAATAACGATTAATCCATTTAACCTACTGCATTCTTAGTATTTACTTCAATGGTAAGCTTTAGCTACACATGAGATTTCGTTTCGTAGAGGTGAACGATACTCATACTCATATTATACGCCAACACCTGGTGAGTTGTTCTTGTTGTCTTATTTTATATTTCGTTGAGTATATTGTATTTTATAACTAGTCTGTTCTATTAAAACTCAAAATGATTTCTCTAAGTGTATAGTTTACGTACACTTGTATATTGAATTTCCGGGAAAAGGTTCAGTTGGGCATCCGGAAGTGAAGAGTGTACAGCTGTCTTGATTCAAATATCCAGCTCCTGCCAGCTGCAAACAATTTCCTATAGACAACAAAAAATCAATATATTAAGGATGTTATGAGTATTCGATCAATTTGCTTTATCTGTTTACTTCTTTCATGAGTTTAGAAATCAGAAATGGGGTATTTTGCAATTTTATTGGTAATTGTGCATGACTTTATCCTACAAGTTGAATTGGTGCATGTGCGCCTATTTTATTTCGAGTTGAAGATAGGTGCATTTTGTTTCTTAGTATTTGCAACATTTATATGGGGTTCCATTCAGTTCGAGATAAAGAAATGTTCATTTTTTTTTTACTTGTTGTATATCCATACTACTTATTAAGGAAATATGCATTAGCTGTAATGAAACATATGGAGATAATGAACCGTTTTAAAGATCAAAAGTCCATACAGCAATACAAAATAGGAGCCGAGCAAACCTCCAAAACACAGGTGGGATTAAGTGCCATGAAAGAGTGAGCATCCCCTACCGACCGGTCACATCCGCTGTTTGCTCCTTGACATGATCAGGAAATAACGGGAAAATTCGTCGTTAATTCAAAGTATAAAATTAATATAATGGAGAAACACAGGTTTGAAAAACTTCAGTCAGCATTTGACTCGTTGGTAATTTGTATTTGCTAGCAAGCTCATTGTACAAGTGTATCAACCCTAGAACTTACAAAATAATGACATTATACGAAACTGCTGATATTCTTGTTTTATCAACTAACTTGCATGTCAATAATTTGCCTCGTTTTTAGAAATTGTGCATACGTATATCATGCTCTTGTGCATCAAATCAGTTGAGATATATAGACTCCGTATGCAGGTGGAAAAGGTATATTGCTACATATGCAAGGGAAGTTGAAGATAATTAAAGTCATCACGTTTATCATAGAGCTTGGTTGTAAGAATATAACGCTTTTTTTTCAAGTAAAATATCCAAATATTAAAGAAATGTGTCAGACTCTTTTGTATCTTTTTTTTTTCTCAAGCTCATCAGGATATATCGTATCGACATAAGAATGCAAAAAACCATTGTTAATTGACAATACATCGTCGATATAATTAAATGTCAAGTTGAAGGCCACAGCAAGAGTTTTCTTCTTTTTACTCATAAGATTTTGCACAAATTCTGCTTCATATGAATACAAAAATATCTGCTAATAATGGGGCGCATGGTACCCATTGGAATTCCAAAAGATTGTTGGAATACCTGGTCTCCAAAAACCACATACATATTGTCAATCAGAAACTCATGTATCTTTTTGATGTCAAATTCAGAGTAGTTGTTGGTACAATCAGAACGTTTTAACAAAATAATTTTGCAAAAGACCAATGCCCAGGTAAGTAAAGCGAGTTCCATTTTTATTGGAAAATCAGCTGTCAAAGGTATCAAAAAGAATGTAACTAATTAATTCCCAATTAAACAATCAAAGAACGCATTTAATAAATAAATAATCAAGAAGAAAAAAAAATCGTACTATAAAATGTGTATCCTTCTACGTTTGATAGTAGAGCCACTGGTCTAAAACATTCTATGCATGTGGTATTTTAGTGGCGTTTACAACTGATTGATAAACGCCAGGGTTTTCTTAATAATATTCAATGGATGTAAATATTATTAAATGAAATATTATCCTCTGCAAAACATTTAAAGCTCCAAACAAGAGTTATAAAAAGATTTTCCGGTCTCAACCGATAGTTTTTGTAATACTGGAATCTTGTATTTTCCATCTATGTACGTTTATTTTTAGGGTGTATTTCAGATGTTTTCCTTTTCCTGTTGCATAAAATGATTACATTGTATCAATGTCGACAGACTCTATCTGATTAGTATCGCTACCACTTTCTTTTTTTTTTTTTTTACCAGTATATATAAGCAGCAATTGGTTTGAATGAAAACATGGATCCAAAATGCTACTTTTTTAATAAAAATAATTTTCGACTTCAAATTTTACTTTTCCAGGGGCCTGTTTTACAACGTAACTTTTTACTTGGACCAAACACTAAAGCTGGTTGTCAGAAATATAACTTTACATGTATGTCCAATGTTTTGTTTTGAACATATTTTATTGACGAAATGTCAAAGGGATTGGACACAAGTTCCAAAATTCCTGAATAATTTTTTGAACAATACCAAATTTTTTTTCTCATTTTCCTGCGAAGATAAGGAATCATCTCCCCATAGCAATGAATGCACATTAATCATTTTTACATTATGAGTTACAAGTAATGCATTCATCATTAGGCGTCTAGGTTCAAAATATTTTCTACAAACAAAGAAACAATGATGACTATCCTCTTTCATACCACAAGAACAATTTGGATTACTTATGATTTTACATCTATACAGATCATTATTTAAAATACAATTGTGTCTTAATTTGGTATGTTAAATGTTAAGATACCTTCTGGCACATGAAAAATACTTGGGAGGCTTATCATTATTATTACTCAATTTTCTTTTAAAAATTCCTATTGAGGTCATTTCCCTTGTTTCGTTGCTCAGTGAATTCCATTTGCGAACAGTATCGGGGACAAATGATTTGTTCTATAATTCCAGCCTGCATTTAGGTAGAGAATAATCAAATGAATTTCAAGAATTATAATTTGAAATAGTTTCTAAACATCGGTACAATGTTTTTAGGTAATCAGGAACTAGGTTGTTGTGGATTTTAAACATTGTTAAAAGTTTGGCTATGTCTCTTCTTATTACACATTGTTACAAGAGGTTCCCAACCTATTTCAATATACAACGAATTTCATGATGCTAATACTGAAAGACCAGTCCATTGTGCTACTGGATTTAAGATTAGAAGTGAACTTACCACTTTCGAAAAGCGAAGGTTCCCGATCATAGCAGAACTCTACAAGGGACGACTTCTGGTAGTTAGGAATGCAGTAGTAAAAGTTCGTGTTTGTACAGTTTATTCTCGCAGCCGATTCTTCTATAGATGTCAGATTCTCCGGACAATTAAGAACGTTATACACAGGGAATCTGTACATATTTATCCCTCGCTACTAACCATAGATATCACGTTTACTTTTTTTCATAGTTTCCATCGCAAGGGCAGTGAGTGGGCGAGGATTTATGTCAACGTTTTCACGAAACATCTACTTACACGCGAATTTTACGGATCTAGTTTCGTTTTCTGCAAAAGAGATAGATTTATAAATAACTTTTAAAATTCCCTGTTTTATTTTTCACATTCTGGTTTGTTTATACGGTGTGGTCTATTTTAAGGTCGACGACATTTGTACATAATACGCAAACAACACTAGAAGCAAGTACGTGTGTTTTAATAAATACGATCGTGCACTATTAAAACTACATTTAATCATACCCAGGAGGGCTTGAACTATAAATTATCCGTGTTCAATCGATCAAGGATGTACGACGATTTACTTTATTCCTAGTTGCAATTAAGCAGCCCTCTCCATTTCTTTTAATCTGATATTTTTGGGAGACGGCTACACCCCCCCCCCCCAAAATAAAATAGAGGGATTGCGCTACATTATTGCAGCTATTTTAATCTGAGGTCAAAAGGTACATTCTTTTGATTAAATAGGAAATCCGTTATCTATGTCCAAGCGGTTAAACCTGCACGGATCAGGAATTTATTTCCTATTTAATCAAAAGCATTCTCTGTAAACTGAGGCTCATCAGTGGTATGCACATTTGTACTTTTTTTTTTAATTGCAAAAGTACCATGATTTCACAATTCTTAGCAAAGTCAAAACTGAATTCAGCCAAAATTCCTTGGTTTATTCAATAAAACAATATGCTACAAATAAATACAATAGTTGTATTCCAAATCATCAAACTTTTTCAATGCAATCAAATTATGCAAGAGCACTTTTTATAGAAAAGCTATCCAGATCAATATATTGTGAAAGTCCTAAGGATGAAGGTCCCCCTTTCTAGTCATTATTTCTGTATGATTGACTATGTGCTTGGCAATTAAATGAAAGCCATATTTTGTATCTTCAGTGAATGGATCACCCATTATGCATTGAGAACACTTATTCTGTAAAGGCTGTACATGTTATATAAATGTTCTTGCTTCTCCTTTCATTCAATAAACTTTCCTATTCTACTGAACAATCTGATATGAAATTGAATCAGGACGTCTTAGATCATTTGCGTTTAAAGCAACTTTTAATATCGTTTAACAATTTCTTTATACAAAGCACATATATGTCAAAACAAAGGTACACTTTTAACAGTTTTTCCCTAAAACACAACACATTCTCCATAGATACTTTAAAATGCATCTCCCTCAGAAACTGAGATTCATGTATTTGCACAGATTTGAACACTGATGTACCGCTAGTCTCACTGGTAAAAATAGTTCACCACCACAAATGTAGAAACATAGTGTTTATCAAGAGAGTAGCTCTTCATCTCTCTTTCTTTGCTCCTATAATAAATTATGAAAAGAATAGGAATTGAAGTGAATTCTATAACCATATTCTCTGTCCAATTTTTACCAAATGTAATACTGGTATATTTGAATTTTCACATATCAAGTAATACATGTAGGATTCTTGTTTTTGAAAAGATTTTGAAAACAAAAATATTTTCACATGTACTTTTATTGGCTTTGCCGACCTTTTATATTGCCTATTTAGGAAACATCTAAATCTAAGCCAAACAAAGATATTGAATCTTTTAAAATTAAAGCTCATCAAGTCATTCTAGAGAAATTAAACTAGAAATCTTCAGTTGTACAAAACTATTTTAATGCTTACTTCACTTATTTTCTTTCTCTTCTTAGTCTGAATTTCCTCATCCTCATCCAGCATTTCCTGTAGTTTTCTTTTATACCTGAAAGATCGAAAAATAAAGCATAATTTGTCCATCTTCTTTTTTCCTGTTTCTGATAATGAGTTCCAATGAACATTTATAATGTTACATTCAAAAACGTGTAGGAAACTATTCACAAAAAATCAAGTTAGTTAAGACTTCACCCTAATAATGTTGCAAATTATACAGTATTAGAGACAGAAAGCTAACTAATTACAGTGCGACTCCTCAATGGTTATTTGTTCTGTCCTTTTTCCTGCTTCCCAAGGATTTTGTGTTCAGTTAAATTTTACTCACCCTACACAATATTTCTGTATTTAGATACCTACACTTCACTCTCCCTATACAATATCATTATTTCTGGATCTCTTCCTATACAATATCATTATTTCTGGATAATTGCCTTGATTTCATTCCCTCCGTACAATGTTTCTATTTTGAGATACTTTCATTTCACTGTCTAATCTATTTTAGGATACTTACACTTCACTGTCCCTATATAAATACCATATAGGTAGATGTTTTAGCATTGATTTAATTTTGGCATTATAAGCAAAGGTGCGAGATCGCTAAAATTGAATATTGCTAAAAAGTAATTGTGTTTTATTTGTAACAGCTTCTTTAATGAGCATTTCAAAATCGCTAAAATTACATCTTGCTAAGAATAAAATACCAGTTTTTAGGAAAAAACCGCAAAATTTGCGTCTCGCTAAAATTTCCACCTATCATGCTTAAACAGTATTATTTCTGGGATACACTTCATTCTCTCGGTGCAATGTTTCTATTTGGGGACACTTAAAGGTCCCTCTCCCTATACAATAACAGATACTTACACTTCACTTTCTGGGTTATTTTCCTGGTTGCGACACTGGTCCAGTTTCCTCTGTAGTTGAGCCATTTGTTCCCGCGGTATCTGTTCCTGAGACTTCACCATGTGTCTTAGCTCTGCAAAATTAAACCAATTAAATTAATTGTTCCAAAAATTACATTGATTCAATGCCTGTAATATCAAAGCCTGCAAGTCTACTGATGTATCACCAAGATCACAGGTCACACTTATTAAAGTTTTTGGGATTTTTGAAAAATATTTTCAATTAAGGTTACGCTCTTAACAGGATGATATATTTTTCACTCAGTTTTTGACTCAAAATTGAATTCCCCCTGGATGAGACATAAGTCCATCATACATGTAGACATATTCCCCAGTAGTTTTTTAAAAGCTACACTCTGTACAGAACATGTAGTGCTACTTACTTTTGATATGAACCTGTAGTTCTTTGAAATATTCATTTTATACAGACATGTACTTACTTTTGATCTGTACCTGTAGTTTCTTAATTTCTTCAGATGACATGCCTTTCAGCAGTGTTTCAGTGACGTACCTTATAATAAAAATAACATACAAGACAGACCTAATAAAACTTGGTACATGTACTTATAGCATTGCTAAATTTAAACAACAAAATCCTTTCTTTGATGGTTAGTTTTGGAATTAATGTTGCAGTTTTTGTAGAAAAAATGCATAAATAATTTTTTTTCTGCAATATCTGCACCGTAAATTTCCCACACTAACAAAGAAAGGAAGACATACTTACTGTTCATAAATGCAAGTACAAGAGAAAGAGAATCCTCATTATGAAAAAATAACACAAGACTGACCTCATAGAACTTGGTACATGTACTATTAGCAATGCATAAATTTAAACAATAAAATACTTTTATGGGAATTACTGTTGCAGCTGTTTTTTTTTTCTGTGACTGCTGCAACATAAATTCCCATATTAACAAAGATAGGAAGATAGATTTCTGTTCATATACAAATTCTAATCTATTATGGTAAGATTCAGCAGATTATTATTATTATTGAATATTGTTTAACGTCCCTCTCCAGAATATTTCACTGATACGGAGACGTCACCATTGCCGGTGAAGGGCTGCAAATTTAGGGCTATGCACGGCACTTACGGCCTTTGAGCAGGGAGGGATCTTTATCGTGCCACACCTGCTGTGACACGGGGGCTCGGTTTAAAAGGACCGCCCCATTTAGTCGCCTTTTACGACAAGCAAGGGGGTACTGAGGACCTATTCTAACCCAGATCCCCACGGGGCGATTCAGCAGATTAAACATTAGTATTATTGATAAGCTAAATTTTATTATTCTATTTTTATACCCTGAGCTAATCAAAAAAAAAAAAAAGAACAGAGTTTATTTATGACTAAACATATGTTACATAAATTACAATTACTTCCCTTGGACTGTCACATATATCAAAATATCCTGGCCCAGTGGGCTCCTGATAAACTTAAATTTGATATTGTTTATTTCATTTAAGTGCCAAAAAACTTTATTCCTTGATCAATTGTGTTTTCACCTAGATAAATGATGAAAACCTTAAAACTTAGTTATGCCAAAGAGTACATAGCCAATCATACTCATATAACATTTAGTTTAGATACAGAGTTATCCATCTTGACTCAGGGTTCTTAAATTGACTTCACAAAACAACATACATGTATCTACTTTTGACCAGAGCTGTGGAAAACTGCCGGTCATGCCGGCAAGACCCGCAAAAAATGCCTGTGACCGGTAAAATTGCTATCGATGTCGGTCCAAATGACCGACCTCTTTCTTTGTTAAAGGTTTTTGAATTTCCATTTTGATTTAGGCCTATCATCGGCACACTTCCCAGCTTAGTTACCGTACCTTATAAACGATTGCGCAATACTTTTTCCTTTGCACGAGATCGAGGCTATAGGAAATGAAAGCGAAACCAGCATCGTCTCGCATGATCTTTTAGATTTACAAATGGGACAGAATTAGGTAAAAACATAAAAAAAAAGATAAGACATGCTAAATAGCTGGGTATGTAAAACATTTTGACAGAAAAAATTCAAACACAGTTGAGTAAAGCGGTAAACCTATAGTACTTCCGTCGTTCCGACTGTCCCAGATTTCGTTTTTTTCATCGATCATGTTCATGATGTTGGTATCTTTATTATCGATGCACAGAGTTTCTTAGACTCATTTTCGAGGCAAAATACAATTCCCAGATGCATTAATGTTTTTAAAAAATTACGTTTAATATGCACAATTATCATTGTTATCTGCCAAAAAGTTATGAAATCTAGTATTGTTTTAAATGCAAAAAAACGAAAACGGAGGAGGATGGACCTGGAAATGGAGACTTTTTAAAAATGTTTTATTATGTAAAGTGTACTTGAGAAAATGAATGTAATGTTTTTCTTTATAATTTTGCAACTAACTATTTCGGACCGGCAAAAATCACTTCAGACCGGCAAATTTTGTCTTCTTGCCGGTCCGAATGACTGGCTATCTGAAAAAGTTTTCCACAGCTCTGTTGACATTTTATACAGTGCCTGTAGAATGATGCTTACTTTGGCAGATTCTAGTACACATATCATAAGCTAAATTTTAATGTAACATAGCGAAGAGTGGAACCATCTATATATTTACACATACCTGTCTAAGTTGGCCTTCTCTTTAGCCGCACTGACTAAGACAGCAGTTAAGGCAATCTACAATAGAATCCACAGTTCATTTATAAACACATACAATGTATTATTATTTCTTTAGTGTGGAAATTTATGGTAATATTCTACAGCTGAACTCCAGTATCTTGAACATGGATATCTCAAATGCTTTGGATACATATGTGATTTGGAAGTCCAAGGCACTTTTTCTCTAAGTATTGGAAATTTCATTCTCAATATCTCAAAACCTTAGATTTTTCTCATTTCCAAAGAGTTCAAAATAATAAGATTTGACTGCACTTGTACAGTATTCTCTTTCATTTAATTTAACATTTATTACTAACTTTTAAAATTACAATTAAAGTGGCATATATTAATAACGATAAATGTAAATGTAAAATATACTTTAGATTGGCAAATAATCACGGTGGTTTTAATTTCACTACGTTTGCCATTTATAATTTTTCCGTGAAATGAAACCCATCGTGAATGCTATCACAAGTTTTAGAAACGTTAAATGCAAAATATAAGATTAATTTCTTGCAGCATGAAATTTAAACCATTGCGATTGGTACTTTTTGAGAAATCGTGAAATTCTAACACTGTGAAATTAAAACGACTTACAGTATATAAATACACATATTTACAAACGAGTTTGTTTTATCTGGCACTGAAATCATTTCTCAGTTAGATGTACATTAAGCCAATTGTGGGTTTACCTGAGAAGGAGCAAACAACAAGCAAACGTCCGTCATCAGAGATTTCTCCAGGAAATCCTCCGCTCCTTTACGCAGCTTCTCTGGATTCTCAAGGACACGGAATCGGGTCTAAACAAGAGAAAGATCATTTTTGTTGTTTGTACAAAAATAATTCCACATTATTATCATTTACAGCATTGATCTAGAAATCTCATTTCTGGTCCATGTAATCATTACAATTCACAGACAAAATTATCTGATTTAATATCTATTTATTCATAGTCATATGAACAGTTTTAAATATTTCATGAATTTATACCAGTTTTTGTTCTACTTAATGCAAGTGTAAAGTGAACTGTTCGCAAATGCACTCAAATATTTTCCTGACTGGATGACCTTTTTAAAATATTTGACACATACATGCAGGAGGTACATGAATACTAAATAATAAATGTTAAAAGGTTTCTTACTGCAGATTCTTAAAAATAATAATGGAGAATCAGGGGATGACAAATCCCATTGCCCGATGCCCGGGGATAGTGAATTTCAGGGGTGGGCAAGTGGATTTTATCAACCACTTGCCCGTGGGCAAGTAACTTATCAAAAGTAAAATCAAAATGTAACCCATAGATTTAAAGCTAATCATAGGGGCTTTTATGATCTACTTAGTATTTGTCTTCCTCTTGTTATTAAATATATAAGAATTCAGTATTAGCTCATGTCAGGGCAAGCAAAAATTCAGGTAGGGCAAGTGAATTTTGACCATGCACTTGCCCTTGGACAAGTGCCTTAAAAAATCTATTTGAGCCCCTGAGAATTTCCTTTCGTTTTGTTCATCTTCAATTTTAATTTTGCGTTTACTTAGTTTATCACTGTCTTAAAATGACATATTTAGCAAAAACCAAGTAAACTGGTACGTACATGTAGCTTTTTGAAAAAAAACCTGACAAGATCAATGCACTTGACCTCTAACCTTTAGGTCTATAAATAGTCCCTCCAATGGTCTGTAGGGATTATGAACCAGTAGATGGTAGTTGAGTTTGTCCATCAACAAGAGTTCAAAGGTCAGGATGATGTTGGCGAACTTTTCCCGGTCCCCCTTCAGGTTCCCCACAAACAGATTGATTGACACATTGAACTCTTCTACCTTACTGGCCAGGTACACACAGGTCAACCTACATTTAAAATAATAAACATACTGTATTAATTGATATGGTCAGCAAATATTAACATTTCTACTTGTTTTCTCATTGTTAACTCTTTAAAAATTAGGTGAATTGATTTCTAAATACATGTACTGTAAACCAACTATTATTCACTTCATTTTTTATTCGCGATCAGTTTGAAATCAATTTGCAACAATTAATGTTTGCGAATAAGGAAACATTCTCTACAAATACAAGCAAAATAATGGGTTCCCAGCGAATAATATTTGTGAGTTAAAGTTGGTCGCAGAACTCACTGCTATTTCTCACACGCGAATAAAACTTGGTTTACAGTTATTCAACCAGAATGTGAATATCACTAAGTGAAGGTTAAGAAGCTAAGGAGGCCTAATATGCATGTAAATCTCATGCGGCTGTCTTTGTGTCTGATATCAGTGGGTAAGTTCTATTAAAATTGACACAGGAGGCCTAGCTCCTGTTACTTAAATCTACTGGTGGAGATATTTCTAGTTATATAGAATAAATTTTTTTGCAAAAATTGTGAAATCTTGTGCCATTGAACAAATAAATGTTAACTGCACTGCAGCTTAAAAATTCTAATATAAAGTGTTAGAGAATCTATAGGTTATATATAGCCTGTAAGTATAAACCAATCTATAAATTGTGAAATCAATTTCTATTACCCTGGTACATCAATATCTCTTACATGACATCCTTAGGATGATAGTCCATAGCCGAGGAGTTAATGTAGAATCGCTTGAAATAACAAAGAGCAGTACCCTGAAATATATGACATGGTGTTTAAATGGATAAATAAGTATCCATGTGTTTGTAAAAAATTGTGTATACAAAATACTATAAGTATATGGTTGTTCTTTTTCTAACTCGTCTGATGCTTCTCTTCATAGTGAACATGTTGCATTGCAGATCTATATGAAAATGAACTGAGTCTACAATTGAAATTCTTTATATATCCTCTCTATAATTAAATATTGAGTTAACGTTTACAAAGACAATGGCAATTAATTCCATGCAGAAATCTAGAGGGGGGGGGGGGGGGGGGGGGGGGGGGTCCACTACCACCATCACCACCATGAAATAGGTTTTTCATGTTTGGTAAAGGAGGTTACATTTTTTATGCTTGTCAAGAAATTTCTGGGTTGAAGGACTGTCTTCATCATTACAGAATAAAGATGAGAATTAAGCATTACCAAGACATATTTAGGCATAGGAGGCTGGAACCGACTACAGAACTCCTTAAGGACGTATTCAAAATGGCGGCAAAGATGTCTCTCCTCAGAGGGTGTCAAAAAATAGGCTTTCCTCTGATCCGGCTGGAATCAGAATAAATAATGAGATAAATGTTACTCATGAATCATAATCAATAAATTAAACTTTAGTAAATGTTCTAGCTAATTGATAATATTTTGAGAAGAACTTATGCATCCTCAACTTAGTTAACTTTTTACTCCTTTAATGAACAAGTCTATAAAAGAACAATGCAAAATTAACAGGCTTTTCATTCGACAATAAACATCCTAGTTGATATTACCAGCTCCGTCAACATGAACATGTTTAAGCAGCATGTACAAGTGCAAATTTCCTAAATTACATAGATCAATTATCAAGTGATAAACAGAGTTAAATGAAATCTTTACCGACATTTTGGCCCCATACTCCTCTACGTATCTCTCATTAGCCTCCTGTCTGAGGGACTGAAGCTCCGCCTCATTACTGAACATCCAGTGTTTAAACTGACTGCTCGTCGCAAACATTGTCAACACCTCTAAATAAAAAAAAAATTTAAAAGATTGCTGGTACATCTCATTTTGACAAGCATATTTGTAGTTAAAGTTTCCCTAATTTCCTACCCCAGGGAAAAGTAGATTGTTTGAAATTATGAGAATAAAAACAAGAATCATCCAGTGGAACATGCTAGGCTGCAAATCTACAGCCGAGTACAGTTATGTGGAGCAGACTTTTTATCACTTTCTGTTTCAACTACCTGACTACTTTCAACATTAGATAGAATGTTCTATCGTTAAAATGATAAATGTCCTACTGACTTGAACCGAGACACAGTTAGATTATTCTAACTATTTCAACATCAGATCCACACTGGCACAAATTTGCAAATGTGACTTGTAAGTTTGTAACGTTAAAACATACGAGGTTTCACTTGATTCTGACACCCACCTTTAATTTACATATTAGGTAGATGATACTATGATTTGTTCATAGCGAGCGCAGCGAGCGTCGCGAAGCGACGCTCGCAAAGCGAGCTCAATAGACTAACGTGTATGAACAGAGGAAATTCGGATTGAAATCTGTACATACGTCAGCGAAATTTCTCTGTGAAACCTTCCCAGAATTCCCGCACTACCCAATGACCTTTGCGCGAATAAATCAAAAATAGTAAAAAAAAAATTAAAGGAACATTGTTTCTTACCGAAATCTTAACGAAATGATTTTGCCTTACTTGATTCAAAAAAATACCCCCATGCCACAACACCGGCCTTCACCTTGCCCTTCGGAAATGATACAAATGACGTCACCGGAAACTTTCGAATTTTGACGAAGTTATGTCGGTTGCTTCCGTGAAACTCGGCTAAAACATAGCAACAATTTACATGAAAAGAACGATTTAATGTAATCTCTTTTCCATAAAACTAGAGTTTGCGTTCTAAGTCAACAGAACTTTTTATCTCATTTTGACGTCAGACTTTCGTCACTTCAACGGTTCGGGTATTTCCGATTTTGTCGGAAACTTCCGAGAATTTTCGAATCTCGATCCCGATGCTTGGGAAATGATTTCTTTTTGTTGTTTTGTTTTATTCATCTTGCTTTCTTTTTCTTGAATGATAGACAGTACATTTGTAGGTTTATGATAGTAAATAAACTGCGCTCGCCCCAACGGTCACACCGTAAAACATATTAGTGCACATTAAATTATCTAGTTGCCATCTCTGTAATCAACTTCTCTTCGAATTTTGTTTTTGGTTCGCATGCGTTCAATTGAAATCAATTGTACGTAAAATGACTCGAAAAAAACTTCTAAGAATTCTGTTAATTTAAGGGGTACTTGTGAACCTTACTTCAAGTATGTTTAAACTTCCTTAAAAAGCATTTCATTGGCATCAAATCAAAATATTAAAAAATATAGTGACTAAAGGCTGAATGGCTGATCATGATGGTTGCACTGTACGACATTTCAGCGTTTGAGTTGCCTTTAAAAACCAAAAGTGAAAGTAGAAATTTTTTGGTTTCCCTCAACGTGATCTTACTTTCACGTTAGACGGTATACCGTGAAACATATGTTCTAGACGGCGAGCCCTTGTCCTATTAGTTTTGGTAAGCAAAAAAAAAAAAAAAAAAAAAAAAAAACAGTGTCCCTTATTTCGTGCAATTCAAAAGTTGTAATCACGGAACCATTTACCAGGTCCAGTACAATCAGTACATTTAGCTACGTAGGTAGAATTACCTACGTAGCTTTATTTACCTACCTCAGGTAGCTTGATTTAGCTACCAAATGAATTTATTTCTATAAAAAAGCATTTTTCTCAGGATGTGCAAAAACTATCCTTTTGATGCAGTGATCATTTTCAGCTTTGAACTCATCTGAAAACAATTCATGAAAAATTCCCTCTTGAAGAAATGGCTTTTTCTGCGCAATTGCAATCAAAGTTCTGAAAGTTTTGGGGCTATGTATGACAGTTAAAACAGTTACTCTTTGAATGAAATGACAAAGAAGTCCAGTTCTGGCTAACATGATAATAGTTTGGTAATTATTCAGCACAATGTGAAGTAATCAAACTCAGTCATGCCTCACCCCACCGACAGATAACCAAACAATGGAATTACATGTTTTGCTCTAAATTGACCAAACACAGCGATGTTTAAACTATCTCTGCTTTGGAATGTTTTTTAAAGTCTCCCTAGTATAAACATCAATAGTCATTTAGCTGCGAATTTTTGTCTCTTTTCCATAAAAAGAAAAGTTACATTGAAATAGCTAAATCAAGCTACCTGAGGTAGGTAAATAAAGCTACGTAGGTAATTCTACCTACGTAGCTAAATGTACTGATTGTACTGGACCTGTTTACCTAATTAGGCTGATTATTCTCTATTCAGAAGTTGATGTCTTGTTTTGAAGGCACAGGCGCTTGTTTCATACAGTAAGCTTAGTTTTCTGCTATATAATAACAAAATATTATATAGAAGAAAATTAAGCTTACTATATGAAACAAGCGCCTGTGTTTGAGGGCCATGAACTTCTCAACCACATGAACTTGGGTTTTGGTTGTACATGTACCTTAATTAATATTGATATGTAAAAAAAAAAAGTATATTTTTACTTGTTTTAAACCAAGACCCAAGTACATATGTGTTATCAACAGGTCCAGCACAATACCCGATAAAGGCATATAGCTTGATAATGCTATATAGCTTTATCAAGGTATTACAAATTAATGTATTTTGTGTAATGCAGCGATTTTTTTCCACCCATTGGGAAAGGGTCCGGTACCGGTTCAATTGGGAAAAATAACATCGAAGAAAAACTAAGGAGAATTTTCTCTTATTTATGCAAATGCAACGTATTTTGCGTTTTTCCTACTTAATTACCTATTACTGCTTGTTTTAAAGAATAAGCAACAAGTACTTATTGTTTTTTTATATCAACGTCCCTTGTTTTCACATTGTCATGCTTTCAATTTGTCAAAATATATGACACTACGCTGTCTTTATAAACCACTGCTCCCGCCAAATTACGACTTTCTCTACTTTCGATTTTAGCGGAAGTGAAACAATTAGTCAACTTGTACAATGTTTCATTTAACAAGAAATACGATGTCGTCGTAATCTTTTGCTTCACAGTTGAATTGGGAATTTTTAGTCACAGAATTGGGAAAAATTTACGTTTTTTGGCATTGGGAACGGTGCCGTTTATCGGTACCAGTTATATAAGGAAAAAAAACGCTGTAATGAAAATACAAATAAAATTCTAAAAAATAAATACTTAAAGTCGAGTTCTAAGTTCACTCAAGTAATGTACCCAAACAGGAAGAAATCAGTATAAAAGCATATCCTGTGAGGAGACGTACATTCTTTTAATTTATGCTGTCTTTAAACTTTTTGATACCTGAGTACTTTTTATGCACGAGTGAACACGCTCACAACAACTCGTAATACGACTTTAAAATTTAAATTTTTTAAGAATTTTTTTTTGTATTTTCTCTACAAAAAATACCTATATCAAGGTATTTGTAAAGCTATATAGCTTTATCAAGCTATATACCTTTCATCAGGGTATTATCCTGTTCAATAGAGAGTAACACATGTATCCAAAGTGAACTTATTGACAGAAATTTATAAACAAGGGTGTGTATAATAAACAAGGGTGTTTATCTTCCAGTATAAAGAATGGCATCAGAATTGACCACAGACCAGAAGACAACAGAGGAATTACTGGCCTTGTATGACCAGATGTTTAAGTCCAGATACACA